>NC_133860.1:5709370-5917087 GCF_047830755.1 Zonotrichia albicollis | reverse complement strand
TGGCATCCACCATTGAGTGGTGGATTGTGACATCACTGGGCATGGATATGAGGTCTCATCCTTCACTACTTGAATTTTGGTGCCAGCCGAGCTTGGATTCAGACTGGCTTGATCCTTGGCTCCTGCCAAGCATGCCTGGTCCTCGTCTCTCCCCTCCTGCTGCCACAGGCAGACATGGCCAAAGAGACAGAGCGGAGTTGCCCCATCTGCCAGGACACTCAGAATGATGTGGCTTCTGCTCTGCCCTGTCACCACCAGTTCTGCCTGGGCTGTATCCTGCGGTGGGCAAAAAGAAATCCAGTGTGCCCTCTCTGCAGCAGTCCTCTAGAGACTGTCAGGTTTTCTGAGCGGGGTGAACAGGACTACATACAATTTGCCATCAGCTATCCTGAAGAGTCACCAGAGACCAGCAGACAGGCAGGGAGAGCTCTCCTCCACCTTGCTGAAAATAGCCTCTATGGCCCTTTCCCATCTTCCCCACAGGGAACACTGTCCCAAGCTGAGCAAGGGGCTGCAGAGCCAGAGCCTGTAGGTAGCCTTCTGCCCCAGGTGTGGGCAGGACTGTTCCAACAACAGAAGCACCTCCTGGATCCTGTGCAGCCCTGGCTGTGCCAGAGGCTGGCAGAAATCTATGGGGACCAGTGGTGGAGGGCAGAGGCTGCAGAGGCCTCCATCCTGCACAGCCTTTGTGCCCATGGTCCAAATGCAGAGGCCTTGGTGGAGGTGCTGCAGCCTCTCCTCAGTGGGCACACAGCACCACTGGTCCATGGCATCATCAGCACTATCGTGGGCCAGTGCAGCGAGGAGGCCCAGAGACTGCTGCATTTCCATCACACCAGAGAGGACAACAGGCCTGTGGCCAGCACCAGCTCCAGCAGCTCCAACTGCACTAGCTTGCAGGAGAGGACTCCTGCCACTGGCTCTGCAAGCTTCCACACGGAGGAGGAAGCTGGAACGTCACAGACCAGCCTCCAAGGGAGTCATAGCTGTCCCCAACCTATGCCTGACCCTGCAGAGTTGGAGCAGCCCCAGGAGGACCCAGAGCAACCAGCAGTGGCAGGTCCATCTGCCTAGGGCAGCATCTGCAGCCCCTCTGCTCCTGGCCAGGGCAGGAACCACTCTCTCAGGGATCCCCTGCATGTCCAAAGGAGGAGAGCCCCCAGATCCCAGGATTCTCTTTAGCCCAGCAAGAGGCTGCTCTGATGGTGGCACTAGTGAGATTCCAGGAACCCTTTAGCCAAGAAAAAGTAAAAAAATTCTATTTCTCTGACAAAGTTCCTACTTTCCCCTCCTTCTAATATCTTTGCCTGACTCCTGCACCCCACCGTCAGCTGAGAGCCACTGGAGCCCCAGGACCATTTTGGCAACACCTCTTCACACAGGAAATCTTGCTGCAGCTGTGATGGTGGAAGAGCTTCTGAGAAAAGGAGTGCTGTGCACCACTTGGTTATCCTGGAAGATGTGTCAGAGCTGTCTGGTTATTTACCTGGATTTCTGTAAGGCTTTTGACACAGTTCCCCCCCAAGATGCCTCCCCTCAATGAGAGAGAAATTGATTAGGACAGAGCAGAAATCAAATTGAGTAAGTAGATCTATAAGCAGAAATCCTGCTTAAAATAAGGAATCAAAATTCATTCTGAAAAGCAGGACCAGCCCAAGGGACAGCCGTAGCCATGGAGACAGGCCTGGAAAAGTCACCAGAAGTCACCAGCTAGTCAGGGACAGCTGGCAATGCCCTGAAAATAGCTTCAGATAGCTCAGTGTCTTGATTTTGTCTGTGGATTCTTTGATTGGTTGGCTGGTTATTTGGTCATTTAGTTATGTCTGGACTGGCTTATTCCAGATGATTTTTGTTTTCATTAGGATTTGTTAATTACTGGCATTCTGCTTTGGATGTATAAAATAAACATTTTAATGAATATTTTCTTCAAAACAGTCATTTTTATCTTCTTTCTAATTAAATGTCTAAATGTTCATTTAAAAAGATCTAATCTCAACTACTGCTGAAGAGAGCAGGTTTTTTTTTTTTTCCATTGGAAAACAGTTGATGACACAGTCCCTGATACATAGTTTCCACATGTTACATATACTCACAAAAAGAAATCTATTATTATATTGCAACCAGTTCTATTATCTTTGATTTTGCCATTTTTAAATCCTAAGGGTTTAATTCCAGTATATCTTAAATTGGCAAGTGAATGTGATTGGAGAGTACTTTTTGCCCTTTGTCCTGTCGCTGTAAGATTAGCAACCTTTCTCTTTTAAAGTTTTTTTTCTTCTTTCTCTGTGGTTTTCTTTGTCTTTGCTTGGAGGACTTTCCAAATGAGACTCCACACTGCTTTTCCACTGGAATCTCATTGGAGCTCTACACTCACCATTTCAGCAGCACTATGTCATACTTTGAACTTGATTAATAATGACCACTCTCATTACTTCTCACACATTTTTATTTTGGTCCATAAAGACTGTTTTTCCTGTTGTATTTTTCTACTCCCCTAACCCAAATCAATTAACATCAAATTCACTTTGTAAAGTGATCACAGATTTGAAACCTGTGTTCATATTCACTACACTGAAGGTCCACCATTCTTCCCGCTTTCTGTTTAATAGTTTATTTGTTAATCTAGCAAAACTCTAGGTACCTGCAGAACATTTTTATCATTACTACAGGTATTCAGAAACTGAAAGGAAAAACTCTAATTCTCAGTGCAGTACTTGTGTACAACTGTTAACTCTAACCCACAAGATTCAGTTAAATAAATAAATGTGAGCTACGTGTTGATGGACCAGAAGATAACTCTGTTACTGTAAAATGCTAAAAAACTCATGTCATTTAATTCTGGTAAGCAAAACCAGTGAAACACGCTACCCCAAAAAATACAATTTATTAGGAAAAGGGGAAAAAAATACATGCAATAATACAAAAGAAAAACTACTGACAGAGTCAAAATAAAACCTGACACCCTGCTAGTTATGGTGGTGGTAGCAGTCCAGATTAAATGGTGTTGTTTAAGTGGTGATCCCGTAGAAAAGATCTGGTAGCTCTTGTGGTTCGGGAAACCAGTGGGTAAGGGCAACTTGTTCTGTCCCAAACCCCAGATAATATTCAGGTGGGGATGCTTAGCTCCTGTCCCCTGGGCAGAACATCTCACAATGGGCTGATATCATTCTGAGTCATGCGGCGGGTCCCTGATTGCCAAGGAGCATCCTCCTGCAAGCCTGACTCCCTTCATCGAGCTCCTTTACTCTCGTGTGTAGTTAAGGACTCCAAAGGACAGTCTAGGGGAATGGAACTGGCTGCTGCTAGACCAGACTTAGCAGAGTCTGCCACTGTGGTAGGAACACTCAAACTGAAGTTGTGCACTGGAATCACATAATGAGGTGGGAAAGGACCTCAGGAAGTCTTTATCCCAGCCTCATCCTCAACACTGCATCAGCCATGGCAGATTGCGCAGGGCTCTGTCCAGTTTCTCTTGAAAACACAAAGCAAGGATAGTGCACAGCCTCTCTAGGTCTGCACAGGAACTCCCAGAATCTGATTAGTTGCTGAAAATGTCTGGCCTGCAGAACACTACTCTCCCATCTTAAAATTAAAAAAAAAAAAAACAAACCAAAACCAACAAAACCCCAGCCAACCTCCAAACCAAACCAGTGCTCTGATTGAATTGTGGCGTTGCAAAAAATTAGACTGGTATTTTCCATCAAGAGTTATCACAACATGATCAACTTTCTATCAGATGAATAGCTGTTTGCACAGCTGGTGGGCTGATACAATGCTTATTCTTCAAAAGTCACCAGCCTATGGAACTGCACAATGCTCATTCTAGGACCATGTTGAACATTAACCTAGAACAGGAGATTAAACAGCCCAGTTATGCCAACTTTTCTGCTAATTTGGAAAGAAGTACCCAATTTTTGGGTGGTCAGTTATGACTTGGGGGTCACTGACCACCGGGGACCAACAAAGAGACCCTTGGGACAGAAGATCACACAGACAGAGTGAACAATCCCATTAATGATTTGGGGAAAATTATTATGAGATGTATGTTTATTACAGGAAAATCAATGATTATGTAAATAAAATATATTAACAGAAGTTTTTCTATATTAGCATGTGGGGTGTTTCAGAGGAGATATCCCCTTGTGTGTCTGGCTAAATAAAGAATGCCTGCTTCTTATTGCTTACTTGGTGTTAAGGACTTTTATGTAACCGATTTGTGGCAATAACTTGACTCAGAGCAGATGAACTAAACCACCTAATCATCTTGTGGCAATTTTGCCTGTACTGTATTTGTGTAAGCTTGTGCCTTTATAAAAGTTTATTTGTATGGAAAATGTACAGAAGTTTTCCTTGTACCGCTCTCAGTCCCTCCTCAGCACACACATGTGCACACACACACATGCACATAACTCATAGCACCCTTTAATTTTTATAAGAAGCATTTGTTTGTGATAAACCTCTTGTTGGAAGCAGTAGCTGTTTCTCACTACCTGAAGAACAACAGCAGAAGAATTTTCTTCATATACCCAGTAGATAATTGTCTTGTTGGTATCAGACTTGGCAGAAATTACTCTGCTTCCCCACATTCAGCCTTAGAGAGGCCTGAGCTTTGTTCACTGAGAATGGGGAGGATGAGGGCAATGCAAGGAGTCAAAAAGAACATTAACAGAGTTGCATTTTGCCCATAACTGTTACATCTTCAGCTCCAAGGAAGTTGTGAAGTTCAGGCTCGTGTGTTAAAATAACTCTCAGCTCAGAGAGAGGGACAGGAGTGCCTTGCCTGGGTGGCAGAGATGTAGAATCTGAGTGCAGCAATTCAAGGCAATGGCTGGAGATTTAAATGCAGCACCGCACTGCCAGCAATTACTGCTCTCATCATGATGAGGTGACTGGTACTGGCAGTTTTCCTTTCCTTTTTTCTGCAAACCAAGGCTTTCAGTGTTTCTGTGTTTGTACTAATGAGAAACATAGCATTTAGGTTTGTGGTTTAATGGAGAGCAAAGCTGTGCCCAAATTCAACTGATTTCATTTTTGTTTTGGTTACATTTTTTTCTGTCTTGAAAGTCTGAAAATCATGGACATCTTTTTGGAAGTGCTCAGAATCTAAAGTCTCTGACTTTGCTTTGGTAGTGGCTGAGTGATCCCTCAGAGCCTGTTTGCCTTGAACTGAGTACACAAAGATGTGAGCTTTTTCAGCCTCTTTTTTTTAGAGAGGAGAAAAAAAATCCAGACTCAAACCTAACTCAACCTGTGTTGAACTCTTTAAAAAAAAATCTGACTTATTGAAGGAAGCAACATTTTGTGACACCTGTTTGTCAGGATCTGTCCTGGTGGACAGATGATGTGATGGTTCATAGGAATGATCTCAGAGTGCAAAAACCAACATGGTACAAGGGGGTTTGCAGTGATAATCAAATCAAATGCAGTTTTATTAAAATAACCACAGCAAAAATGCGATAGAGGGATTAAGAGAGAGAAAAAGATGGAGAAAGAGAGAGAGAGAGAAAGAGAGAGAAAGAGGGGATATAGCTACCAACGCAGAGACGAAGTCCTTTGGTCCAGTCCAGTCGAGGGTCCGCCTGCTACTCTGGGGAGATCTCAAAGGCTCTAGCTAAATCAGAGGTTTTTATTACTGAAAATTGCGAGGGGGGGGAAACAGATACAGTAGGGAACAGATGTAACAGGTAGTCTATGTTCTCAGCAGTAAGCGAGAGCCATTGTTTTCTTGCTCCAGTGGTCACAACCTGCAGGCAAACATCTCGCTTCGGTCAGCTTGCCTCCCACACACACCTCCCCCGGGCTGAGGGTTTCAGTCCCAGTCCTTGGAAGGAGCAGAGGGGCCTTTCAGGAGTTTCATGTCTCAGTCTTTGGTGGAGAAGCATCTCACATCTCCATCTGTCTGTCACGGTGGTTGTAAAACAGATGAGGGTCTTCGGTGGGAGATCACCTGAAACTGAGGAGAAGTCCAGCCAGGCCGAGAGGTGGGACAGCTTCCAAAGCTGCTATTGTTGCAAACAGGGCATGGTGCCCTCTTCTTAGCATACAGCAAACACACTTGTAAAAACAATAGCATAACACTGAGCTTTCAGGTCTCAGGGCCTGTGGCATATGACTTTTTTCCTTCAGAGCCATAGTCTAGACAGGAGAGGTCTTCTCTTCAGTGGTCTCCCAAGGACGATCGTGAGGCAGATGAGAGAAAATTTGGACAGACACTCACACTGATGTATCAGAATGTGCAAAATTTACAATTCGTTGAGACCCTTGTTAATCCAGACCAATAATGCTCTTATTAATGTTTTAGCACTGTTGATAGAAATAAAGTTACTTGAATTTTTTTCTTCAGTCTTCAATGATATTTTGAATATGAGAGTATTCATTTGTGAGAGGAACAGAATGCATTTACACAGTTCTAGAATGTTTTTTTTCAACAGGCAGATCCTCTCATTTCTCTTCTCTAACGTAAGCAATAAAGCAAACCACCTGCTTTTAAAATGCAGCTCAAATGTAACTGTTTCTGCTATTTTGCTTTTTTTTCATTATCTGAAGTATTCCGTTGTAATTTGCTTTGTAGCATGCTTTGTAATTGTGGGACTGAAAAAATGACCAGAAGAATTTTTCCCAGCCTATATAGAATGTATATAGAACAGTAGTAGACTCTTTGTCAACATTTATATTTTGCTTTATATATACCATTATTAAAACTATGCTTTGTAATAAATTTTACCAAGCAGTTCAATTACAGCTATTACTTTTCAGCAAGCTAGATGAAGAGAGCATTCATTTAGGAAAGCAAGTTTTCCACATACTCCTTGTGCATTATTCCCCTTGAGTGAACTCCTTACAGTTCAATAATTACAGTGTAATATAACAAAACTATCAGCTACTGTATAAGAGTATAAAGGGTTAATTTATTCAAGTTAACTTCTTCATTCCAGCACCACTGCTGTATCTGGGACTACATTTTCAAATGTGCTCGCATTTCAGTGTCATGTTCTGTCACTTACTGAGGGATCTTGGACCCCCCAGCACCAGAGAACTGCCCCAGCAGGGACTTCACCAGGCACTGCATGGAAGCAAGACCTGGGAAGATGCAGGTGTTTCCCAAAGTTGCTGTAGGCTTGCTTGGTCCAGGTTTCATCTCCTCCTCTGATGAGAGCCCGTCAGGACTGCAGGGTTGCACAGATGCCTGCCTTGGCCTCTTGCTGGGTGGGGGAGAATCCTGGGGGCTGGGGGCTCTCCTCTTTCGGGCATACCGAGGCTCCCTGTGAGACCGGTCCCAGCCCTGCCTCTGGCTGCAGATGCTGCCCTGGGCAGATGGACCTGCCACCACTGCCTGCTCTGGTTCCTCCTGGGACTTGTCCCTCTCTGTGGGAATGGGCACAGGTGGGTGGTGCCTGGGACACCCTTGGAGGGCAGCCTCTGCTGCTCCTGCTTCCTCCTCCACGTTTAATCCTGCTGGGACACTGGCAGAAATCCTCTCCCAGGAGCTGCTGGAACTGGAGCTGCTAGACATGAAGCTGGAGCTGGAGCTGACAGCTGGAGGGCTGTCAGTCTCCTCCCTGGCAATGCTGAAAAGCAGCAGCCTCTGGGCCTCGTCATTGCACTTGGCCACAATGACAGTGATGAGGTCATGGACCAGCGGTGCTGTGTGTTCCCCAAGGCAATTCTGCAGTGTCTGGACCAAGTTCTCTACATTTAGACCATGGAGGCAGAGATCATGCAGGATGTTGCTCTGTGCAACTTGTACCAGCCACCACTGGTCCTGGAATATTCCCTCTAGCCTCTCACACAGCCAGGGCCGCACAGGATCCAGGAGGCTCTGTCGCTGTTGGAACAGTCTTGCCCACACCTCAGGCAGGAGGCCACCCACAGGCTCTGGTCCAGCAGCCCCCTGTTCAGCTGGGGACAGTGTTCCCTGTGGAGAAGGTGCAGGAGACACCAGAGGCCCATGGGGGCAGTTTTCATCCAGAAGAATGGGAGCTTCCCCTGTGTGGCTGCTGGTCTCTGGTGACTCTGGTGTCTCTCCTTCAGGGGAGATGACAGCAAACAGCAAATAGTCCTGTTCACCCCGCTCAGAAAACCTGACAGTCTCTATCAGTGTCCTGCAGAGTGGGCATGATGGATTTGCTTGTGTCCACCGTATGATGCAGCCCAGGCAGAACTGGTGGTGACAGGGCAGAGCAGAAGCCACATCCTTTGGAGTGTCCTGGCAGATGAGGCAGTTACTGTAATTTTTTCTGGCCATTTTTGTGCTTGGCAACATTTTGGGAGAGCTGAGGATCAGGAGCTGCTCCCCTTCATTGGCATCATACACTGCAGGAGAAGCTGTAGTCACTGACTGTCCCAGGGAGGGGAGGAAGGAAGGGCCAGGCCCCTGAAGAAGAGCCCTCTCCCGCCTCCCTTAGTCCCATCACTCACCCCATGGCCACCCCAGTGGGACATTTTTGTGCACGGCTCACGCTCAGCACTGCACCTGCAGTACCCAGCTGCCCCAACCAGGCAGGGCAGGGAAATAAGAGTGATGGCTTTAGGATGGGCACTCTAGGAGAGATGTTGATGGCAGCCCCCAACACACCCCCAGTGCTGGGAAAAGCCTGGTTTGACCCTGCAGACCCCACAGTCTTCCTCAGCACAAGTCAAGGCCTGGGCCAGATTGGCCTAGTTACTGCTGGTACCCAAATAAAATTAGCAGTAGATATGTTGTCACAATCTGCTACTTGGGATGTCACCTTCCAGAGCCTGGTGATGTCACAATGGGACATTCCCCACTACAGGTGCATAGAGCCAGGAAAGAAAAAAACATAGTTTCTTGTTTTGAACTTCTACATTTTCATGTTGCTGTCCCTTGGTCATCTGTGTCATGCATCCATGGCTGTGTCTCTTGTCCCTTGCTCCTTACACATTGCCAAGGTGTCCCAATGAGCAGGAATTGGTGGGAGCAATCAGCATGGACTGCCTGTGGCTGGATGATGCCTCCTTCCCTCACTGCCTTTCCCTGTGCAATGCCAGAATTTAGACTATTTGGGTGGGCATGGCCAGCCACGGGTGAGAGGAAGGATCCCCTTCAGCTGTAGGCATGTAGGCCACTGTGCTCAGCTGTGAGAGGAAGCCCCTGCCAGGCCCCTCAGGCACATCTGGTGTGGGGGAACATCTCCTTGTGACCCCCATGCTGACACCTTAGGGTGGTGCCCAGGTTTCCAGGGATACTCCTTTTGGGTGGGAAGAGCTCAGCATGATCTCCAGGCACTGGGACCAAGTGGGGCATCAGGGAGCTGCCAGCAGAAGCCAGCGGTGATGCCAGTTGGATCCTCAATGTACCTGTGACAAGATAATTTGCCCTTCCTGCACACTCCACCTTTGTTATCTGCTGCACTGTGAGTGCGGGGCTGCATCAGGGTTTTCTGTGGGAGGAGGCACCACTGATATGGTCCTGAGGCTCCAGAGCCCATGGCTGTACCCCTCAGCATGCAGGTGCCACCAACAGTTGGGCACAAGGGGAAGGGTAAAGACATTAGTAGGGAGAGAATCCCAGAGACTGTGTGAGTGAAACAACAATTTATTTGCTTTTAATACTTCCTGACTAAAGGATTGCAGGAGTCCTGCTAGCGTTGCTGTCAAGGCGGGTTCCTGCTGGGAGGAGGAGAATCCTGGGAGCTAGGGGCCCTCTTCTTTGGGGGGTCCTGGGACCCCTTGCGCAAGAGCTTCCTGCCGTGGCTGAGAGCAGAGGGGCTGTGGCTGCAGCCCTGGGCAGAGGGACCTGCCACCACCGGCTGCTGCAGTCTCTCCTGGCTCTGGTCCCACTCTGAGGGGTTGGGAGCAGGTGAGGAGCAGCTGGGGCTCCCAGAGGAGGTGGGTGCTGATATATCAGGCTTTTTCTCCACCTTGGAGGCTGCAGGGCTGCTGGTAGGGGTCTCCTCCCAGGAGCTACTGGGCTGAGAGTTGCTGGATCTGGATCTGGATCTTCTACAGTTGCTGGAGCTCCTGGAGCTGGAGCTGGCCATAGGGCTGATGTCTTCATCCCTGACGTGACCAGAGCACAGCAGCCTCTGGGCCTCCTGGCTGCACTGGCCCACGATGACACTGCTGATGCTGTGAATCAGTGGCACTGTGTGCTCACTGAGGAGAGGCTGCAGCACCTGGACCAGCATCCCCACATCTGGACCATAGATACAAAGGCTGTACAGGATGCAGCTCTCTATGTCCTCAACCAGCCACCACCGGTCCCAGTATATTCCCTCCAGCCTCTGACGCAGGCACGGCTGCACGGGGTCCAGGAGGTGCTGCTGTTGTCGGAACAGTCCTGCCCACACCTCGGGTAGGAGGCCACCCACAGGCTCTGGCCCTGCAGCCCCCTGCTCAGCTGGGGACAGTGTTTCCTGTGAAGAAGACAGAGGTGGCACAGCTGCATGACTGGGGCTGTTTTCATCCAGGAGGAAGGGAGCTGCCCCTGCCTGGCTGTTGGTCTGTGGTGACTCTTCGGAGGCTCTGATGACCATTTCTATATAGTCATCTTCTTCATGACCAGGAAACCTGACAGTCTCTACTGGCCTGCTGCAGAGTGGGCACACTGGACTTCTCCTTGTCCACCACAGGATGCAGTCCAAACAGAATTGGTGGTCACAGGGCAAAGCAGAAGCCACATCATTTTGAGTGTCCTGGCAGATGGGGCAGCTCCACTCTATCCCTGTGGCCATTTCTGTGCTCTGCAGAGGGCTGGGGAGAGGTGAGGACCATGAGCTGCTCCCACTTGTAGAAATGCTTGGCAGGAGTCAAGGTTTAAACCAGACTGACCCAGGCTCTGCTGGTGCCCAAATATCAGCAGTGAGATACAGGATGTCAGAATCCATCCTCTGGTGAGGTCACAATCTGTCACTTGTGATGTCATCAGGATGTGAGACAAGATGCTTTCCCCTCCAAGTGCACAGCGCCAGGAGGAAAAAGGAAGTAGGAGTTTCTTGTTTTGAACTTCTACATTTCCATGTTGCTTTCCCTTCATCACTTGTGTCACACATCCATGGCTGCGTGTCTAGACCCTGCTTCTGACACGTGGAGTGTCTGCAGCTGTCCCTAACTGGCTTTCCGTGTTCAGTGATGGGATTAGGAGGGTTTGGGTGGTCAGTGGCCAGCCCTGGAGTCTTTCACCCCTGTGGGTTGATTTCCTGCGTCAGGGAGAAGCAGAAGGGAATGTTTTACTCCAGCCCTACCCACCCCCACTGGCACTTGCCCACAGTGCCAGGTCCATCTCCACTTCCCAAGCCTCCGTGTTTCTAGAAGCCAGTGTGTTGGTCCTCCTCAAACTCACCAGCAGTGGAACTTGGTCTCACAGCCGCAGGAAGGAGCTGGAGTTGCTGCCTTCCTGAATGGGGTAGAAGGGCCTTTGTTCCAGAGTGGCCAGGAACCATCACCATTGTTGGTCCCACTGTCCCATCATCTCTTCTTACCTCGAGCTATTGTCAGCACATTTGAGTCATTAGCACTCTACCACTCCTTTTCACATTTAGAACATACTTTGTGAGCCTGAGGGCTGGGTGGTGCAAGCTGGGACTGCTGGGGGGGCGGCGCAGGCACTGTCTCTGCTCAAGTGACAGCCTCAAGTAGCACCTGCTCGAATGACAGCCCCTTGTCTCTATTCACAGAGCTTTTCCTCTCTCCCCCCACCCCCGGACAGACCATCACATCCAGGCTTTTCAGGTCCACACCAGATTTTGCAGGGATTTTTTGAAGTCACAGTCTGTCATCGCTAGAACCCTGCTGGATCAATGGTGATGGCACATGGACACTTTTTGCTGCTTTCTGAGACTTTGTGACTGTTCTGCTTTGCTTACCCATTAAAAAGGTTTGAGAGTTGAGTTTGGGAAAATCCCCAGATGCTCAAACATAGATTTTCTCTCTTTTCTCTTTAAGTAATTGTAAACTCCTTCCCAGTTTTTTCCCAGACACCTAAAAGCCACAATTAGCTCAGGCTTTTTTAAAAGATAATGAGAATCAGTCAGTTTCATTAGATAAGTTTGAAGATTTCTTATTGACTTGAGGCAATTCAGAGAAGGTGTCCAATATCAAACATCACAATCTGTTCTGAAATATAATAAAGAAAAGTCCCATGATGAGTTTTGTAACTGTTGCTAGTGGTTCCATCTCAGAAACTCTTGCTTCTGTTCTTCACTGTTTTACAGTGGTTTTCCTTGTGCTTTTTAGCATGATTTATTTATAAATAATTTCTGAAATAAACAGGGCCAGGAGACTTCTTCTCCTTTATAATGCCTTTATTAAAAGTGATCAGCTCAGGATTGGGTGGCTCGGCAGGGCTGCAGTCCCCGTCGCGTCTCCCAGGGCAACTCAGAGGAGGAGGATATGCGCAGCTCCGTCCACTAGGGGCAGAGCCGGGGGATCCAGTCCTCATGGGAGCTTTAGGGCGTGAGGTCCCCGTCAGATGTTGCGTTGTCAGTGCGGTCCCCCTCAGTCTCGGCGCTGGGGACGACTCCCATGGTCAGGGCGAGAGGGGCTCCGCATCTCTGCAGGCTCAGCACTTGGCTCCTCACATCCAGACATCACCTTAGTCTCTCAATTCGTAATTGGCTCGTTGTTTTTGGGGTTTTCTTGTTGCATTTCGAGTCGGGGTCCCACAAAGCATTCTGGACTTTGGAGTCACTTTGCAAACCTCCCCCCCCACCCTCTCAGGTGTCTTCCCTATGCTGGAAGGGCGCACTGCCTCGGGGAAGGGCCATTTCCCCACCCAGCCAGGCTTTTTACTAATACAAAAGAAGGAGATAAGCCTTAATGACCCAGTATTACAATAACAAAGCACTAAGAATCCTGGCAGCGCCTGAGACCTGGCTGCCCCCCTGCAACTCTTTCTCACAAAAAAAATATTAACTGAATTTTTGTTCATAACAGTCCCCCCTCTTTTTCTTTGATCGAGCTTGAATTCTTAAGCTCGCATCAACTCACAATTTTTGTTTTGAATCTACTATAAATCTCTTGTGCACTTTGGTAATCATGCTTGCTTAACCTTGTTACTTTGCTTGGTTTTTCCAGATTGGTTTGTACAGCCACTACTGTTTTACTAAAACAGACAAATAAGCATAGTAAAAAGAGCAATCCTCCAAGTACACACACAGCGAGAAAAACCACTTTTTCCCGTACATATTTTCTGAAAATCTCTAAATTCTCCCACCCACTGGGATCAAGTGTAGGAGTTTGATCTTGATTATTTACACATGCCAATCCTTTTATTTCATTTGAAATGTCCCTAATAATTGAATTCTTTATTTTTAACACTGCCTGTAGCCGGATGACTTTGTTCAACACAGATTTTGGGATCCGAACTTGGCTTTTACAATTTTGAATTTTCCCAATTTCTATTTCACTTTCCCAGTTTTGTTTAATTTCTCCCAAATCATTATATATAGGAACTGCCAAACTTGATCCAGTTTCTTTGGGTAATAAGAAAATTGGTGTTATCACCCTAGCAATGCTGTTGCCAGATGAGATCAAACTTAGGGATTTAGAGCTCCCTTGAAATGTGTTCCAAAAGGGGTTTATCTCTTTTCCAGTACACTCATATAAATACTCGTAACAAACAGTTTTTCTTACCATTTTCACCATTTCTTTGCTTTTTGCTAGATCTGCTGAGCTTGTTTCAGCAGCATCACATTCAAAGCAAAACCAGGCTTCCTCTATAGGGCACTCTCCTAGGAGTGGCTGCCTAAAAGTGGCAGTATTCTGGGCTATCCAATACACTCTCTTATTTTTCTCATAAAGGACCAATTGGGAGAGGTTAACACCATCAGGGTTAGAACTGATGTGGACTCTCAACAAGGAGCTCACTTCCTCCTCATAGAGGGGTTGGTAGCACTCTCTGCACGGCTCAGCTGGGCTCCCCTGAGCACCACCAGCAATCAGAGCCAGCATTACTACCCTTCCCAAGAGTCTGGTATGGGTCATCTTGCACAGCCTGCCCACCCGGCCTTGCCTCTTGGGGAATTTTTTCTGAGGAGAAGCTTCCAAGCTCTTTAGAGTCCCTTCTACCCACTTCTCTGGTTAAGCCTCTCTTGGTCTGTTCCCTACAAATTTTAGTTTCCCCCCCAGGGGAGTGTTCTGTAGAGGGTTAACCTGGAGTCTTTAGAAGTATATTGGGGAACTTAAACTAGAATTACTTATTTACAGCCTTAAACTTTTTACCAACATAATTTACACAAAACAGTTTTGAAACATTTTAAACAATATTAAAACTCTGATACCAATTTTCCTCTATACAGTTCAGTCTTTTTGACTCTTCCTCCTGAGAGTCAACTTTAAATCTCAGTATACTCAGGTGAATTAACTTGTGATGTGGATGAATCCTTATCCAGTGCCCGGAGGTGAGTGGTGTGGACTCTGGCTCAATGCCAGAGGGGAAAACTGGGAGTCTGGCCCAATGCCAGAAGTAGACAGGGGTGTAGTCCGGTCCAATGCCACAAGGAGAATGGGGTGCAGTCCGGTCCAATACCAGAATGCCCGAGGGAAAAACTTGGTGTTGAATCCTGGTCCAATACCAGGGGTTGAGTGACTAACATAGTTCACATAAAACAGTCTTGAAACATTTTACTATTATCTTCCCATACCGTTCAGTCTTTTTGACTCTTCCTTTTAAGAGTCAACTTTAAATCCTTTGGTCCTTTTATCACAGTATACTCAGGTGATTTAGTTTGTGTAGCAGATGAATCTTGTCCAGCGCCAGGGAGTGAGAGTGGTGTGGACTCTGGCTCAATGCCAGAGGGAAAAGCTGATGTTGTTTCTGGTCCCGTACCTGGGGGTGAGACTGGCCCCTTTATTCTTGTAATATGAGTCCAACCTTTTTCTTTGGTCCGCACAGCTGAATTAGTGATCAGGAGCACCTGGAAGGGGCCTTCAAATTTAGGCATTAGTGCTCCCGTAGTCCATGATTTTATCAAAACCCAATCTCCTGGGCTAATGTTGTGAACTTTAGTGTCAAGAGGGGAAGTTTGAGGAAGGTATCCTTTCTTTCTAAGTCCTTCCAGAGTTCTTCCAATTATTTCTGAATACTTTTTGGTAGCTTCTTCCCCTTCCAGATAGTCTCCTGTGCTATAAGGTGTTAGCAAGAATGGCAGCCCAAACATCATTTCATAAGGTGAAATTCTTATGTCAGTGTGTGAGATGATCAACCATAACCAGTAAATATCTGTACCCTTGCACTGGGGGCATCTCAGTGAAATCTATCTGTATGCTTTGGAAGGGTCTCAAGGTTAATTCCCTTCCTCCAGGTGCTACTTTTCTCATAACTTTCTGGTTCACTTTTTGACAAATGACACACCCTCTTGTAACAGCTTTAGCCAGGCTATATACACCAATGCATAGGTTATTCCTTAAGAAATGATCACATAGTCCTTGGACTCCCCAGTGAGTTAATCTGTGTAATTCTGTTAGCACTGTCCGAGCCAGTGCTTTATTCAAAAACACCCGTCCGTCTGAGGTTAACCACTCTCCCTGTTGTCCTTGATGTAACCTTAAATCCTTTATAACTTCTAATTCTTCTTCACTGAATACAGGTTCTTCCCTTTTTTCCCCTTCTTCAGGTGTCATTTTTGCCTTTAAAATTTTTACTGGATCTCCTGGTTCTAAAGCTGCTTCTTTGGCTATCTGATCAGCCAGTCGGTTTCCTCTAACTTCAAAACTGTCTCCTCTCTGGTGCCCCTTTATATGGACCACTGCTATTTCTGTAGGTTTCTGTAGAGCTTCTAATACTGATCTAACTAGGTTCTCATGGGCTAAGCTTTTTCCCTTCGAACTTAAATATCCACGTTCTTCCCACATTTTCCCAAATGTGTGTACTGTCCCATACGCATATTGGGAGTCCGTATAAATAGTTCCCCGGTCCCCCTCCAGTAAATCCAGTCCCCTTTTCAGGGCATAGATTTCGCAACTTTGGGCTGACCAATTTGGTGATAGTTTCCCTTTTTCTGCAATTTGTAATGTTTCTCCATCTATAATGGCATAACCTGAAACTCTTTTTCCATTTACTACCCTTGAAGAGCCATCTATGAATAAGCTTTTTCCAGTTGCTAGAGGCTGATCTTCCAAATCTTCTCTTACTTTTGTTTGGAGATAAACTAATTCAAGACAATCATGTTCTAAATTTTCTATAGGCTCTCCCATTAGGAATTGTGCTGGATTGAGGGCATTTGATGTGATAAATTCTAAGTCCTCTGTGTTCATTAGTATTATCTCATATTTTAATATTCTAGCATCGGTTAACCACTGCTGAGCCCTCTGTCTCAGTACTGCCTTAAGATCATGAGGAGTATGCACTTTAATTTTTCCTTGTAAGGTCAATTTTTGAGTCTCCTCTATCAGGACTGCAGTTGCTGCTACTGCTTGTATACAAACTGGCCAGCCTCTAGCCACTGGATCTAACAATTTGGATATGTATGCCACAGGTTTCCTGCACCCTCCCCACTCTTGAGTTAATACTCCATAGGCTATACCTCCTTCGGCTCTCACAAACAGGTCAAAGCCCTTCCTGAGGTCTGGTAAGCTTAGGACCGGGGCAGAAGACAGTTTGTTTTTTAAGTTTTCCAATTGTTGATCATCTTCAGCTGTCCAAATTAGGGGTTCTGGATCCACTAGCTTATTGTACAGAAATTTCACACTCTGTGTATATTGGTCTAACCATAACTTGCAATACCCGAACAAGCCCAGGAGTTTTCTCACATCTCTTTTCGTTTTCGGGGCCGGGAGAGCTAAAATACCTGAAAATCTGTCAGGGCTTAGTTTCTTATACCCTCCCCCTATTATGTGCCCCAAGTATGTTACTTCTGATTGCACAAATTGTAGTTTCCCTTGGGAAACTTTTAGTCCTTTCTCCCCCAGAAAATTCAAAAGCTTAATACTAGTTTGTCTGACCTGATCTTTTTCTTTTCCTGATACCATCAGGTCATCAACATACTGCAGGATCTGCACTTCTTTTTCAGGGACAAATTGTTCCAACAAACTCTCTAAAGCTTGTCCAAAGAGATTGGGGGATTCGGTGAACCCCTGTGGTAATCGAGTCCACCTTAGCTGTTGTCTCCTCTTGGTACTCGGGTCCTCCCATTCAAAGGCAAACCAATCCCTACATTCTGTTGCCAGAGGACACGCCCAGAAAGCATCCTTCAAATCTATAACAGTGAACCAAACATGCTCTCTTGGAATTCTGCTTAGGAGACTATACGGGTTGGGCACAACTGGATGTCTGGCAATGGTTCTTTTGTTGACTTCCCTTAAATCTTGTACCAGCCTATATTTCCCTTCAGCTTTCTTAACTGCCAGTATAGGGGTATTATGTGGTGACATGCAGGGTTCTAAAATTCCCTCTTGCAACAGTTGTTCAATGACTATAGCAAGCCCCTTCTTTCCGTCCAGGGAAATTGGGTACTGTTTAACCCGTATGGGTGAGGTATCATCCTGCATTTTTATTGTTATTGGTGGAATGTCTAATAAGCCTCTCTTTCCCCCCTCAGCCCATACCTCAGGATTTATCTCTGCAACATCTCCTTGAGACAACTTCATCACTTGTACTACCATCCTCCCTTCCCTTGGGACAATCCCAACCCCCAAATGAACTTGCAGATCCTGCCCTAACAAACTTTTTTCTAAGTTAGGCAGATAAAGAAAATTAGCTTTACATTGCCTTGAGTTCCCAATTATTTTCACTTCTTCAATCACTGATGCTCTATATGGTCTCCCCTCCGCACCCAATACTTCACAAAATTTTCTCCCAATTTCCATACCTTTTGGTATTTTGTTGAGACAGGACTTATCTGCCCCTGTATCAACCAAAAATTCAAATTCCTCATTTAGGGGTCCCACTTCAAAGTTTACCAAGGGCTCTTCTAGATGTTGCATTGGGTCCCCTATATTAAAAAGCCCCTGGCACCCCTAGTCCTCCCCCTTAAGAATCCTTCCTAAATTATCTTGTTCCCTGGCTATTGCCTCATCGAGACTGAGCTTTCTACAAAACCTCCTGATGTGTCCTGCCTCTCCACAGTAATAACACTGCCATCCTCTCAAAGGGACTTGATGTCTCTCAATCCTTCGTGCACCTGCCAGTACTGGCCTGTCTCTGCCTCCTCCTGGTGGTGGACCCGCCCACCCTGCACTTTCTCTAGCTACAGCAACCATGATCTTAGCCTTGGCCTTTGCTTTTTCTTCCTCCCTCCTTAAATACACCTTCAATGCCTCTCTTAATAACTCATTTATTTCCTTCGCTTGCCACTCTTCCATCTTTTCCAGTTTCCTCCTTATATCAGGCCAAGATTTGGTAACAAATTGGACTTTTAGTAGCATTTGACCTTCTGGGGTGTCTGGGTCTATTCTAGAGTACACCTGGAAGTTCCGCCTTAGGCGATTAAGCCAGGCAGCAGGAGCTTCATCTTTCTCCTGTGTACCCTCAAATGCCAATTGGGTGTTAGTTCCTTTGGGAACTGACTCTTTGATCCCCCGTATTATCAAAGACCTATATTCCATCATGGCCTTCCTCCCCTCCTCCTGGTTAGGGTTCCAGCTGGGATCCGTTAGTGGCAATTTCTGTTCGCCTGATGGCACCTGGGGTCCTGGACGGTTATCCTTCTCCCAAATTCTTATGCTAGCCTCCTTAATCATCTGAACCTCTTCTGGAGAAAATAATATACTCAGGATGGAATTCATCTCCCCCCAAGTGTAGATATTTGGACCTAGAAATTGTTCCACTTGGTTGGCTATGCCCACTGGGTCCTCAACTAAATGCCCCAACTCTTTCTTGAATCTTCTCACCTCAGAAGCAGTTAGGGGAGCATTCACAAAGCCAACACCTCCCACTACTCCTCCCATAGGAACCTCTCTGAGGGGAAAGAGTCTCTCTGCCTTGGAGGTCTTGGATCTGGTACTACAGTACGGCCCATCTTCAGATGCCAAACTACTTTGAGGGATATCTGGGTTACCCTGAACTTTCTGCCCATCAGCAGGTATATTTGCTGATAGCTGTTTATCGGGCGAGAAGGCATTTGTGTCCCAACCTGGAGGAGGTAAAGGGACAGCAATAGGAGGGGGAGAAGAGCCTGAGTGAATATTAAGTGCAGCTGGAGAAGGGGTGGAGAATGCAGCAGGTGGAGTAGGCACTTGTGGTGGTGCAGAAGGAGCTGGAGGGGATACTGGGTTTATCATAGTGGAAGCTGAAGAGGTAGAAGGAGGAGTCTGAGCAGGTGGTAGTGAGATGGCAACTGGGGGAAGAACCGGACCTGCCATTTGAGGTGCTTGAAGAAGAGGATTATAAAGTGGAGGGGCAGAAGGAGGCAAATAATCCAGGGGATCCCATCTTTTACTAGTCCTACCATCCCCTCCTTCATTCCCCTCTTTCTTCCTCTGTACCTTACAAATTCGCACCCCTTCATCCCCAACAGCGCTCTTTAACCAGCAGGCTACATACAATAATTGGTCAGGATCAGTATCCCCTCGAGCTGTCAGATAATTATTTAACAGCTGGCACATCCACTTATCCTTTGTCCCACACCAAGGCCATCCTCCTTGTATCTCTGATTCTGGCCACACTTACATACAATAATGGATCATTTTCACTTTATCTAATCCCTCCGTGGCCTCTATAGAATCCCATTTTACTAACAGTTCTCCTAAGGGACTATTGGGATGTATATACCTCAGTCTCTTGCCGGTCTTTCTACTATTACACCCTCCCATTTTACAGGTCTTAACAGTAAAAAATCCTAAAGGTGCCTTTACTGACCGGTAATTTCAAAAAAGAACGTTCTTTGAGGAGCTTCAGCCTCCTCCACTGAAACTTCAAATTTCTGCCTGATGCTCAGGACTTTATACTGAAACAACTGCCCGATCTCTTGATTGCCTAACTTTCCCCACGTCAGGTCTTACATCTATCGGGACTTGAACACACGAAACCTCGGCCTAAGAATCCGGGTCGTGCCTGACTCCCTCAGTCAGGAAAAACAACTGCCTGATTTTTAGTTTGCCTAACCCGCCAATTTTTAGGCTTCATCGTATCAGGACTTAAAAGCAAACCACAGCCTCCTTCGCTGGGGTTTTTGCCTGGTTCCTGTGCCAGGATTTACTTTTGACTGCAGGGCTTATGAGCTACCCGAATCCTTCTCGAGACTGACAAAATCTTACGCGAATCCTTCTCGAGACTTACAACTGCTACCCGAATCCTTCTCGGGACTGACAAAGTCTGCCTGACTTCCCTCTGTCAGGGCCTATTTTGGGTGCGTGCCACTCATACAAATATTCCCTCCGCACGCCCGGAGGGGGGGGGCCCTTTATTCCCCCTTGGGAGACGACTCACTCACGCTAATTCCGAGCTCCGCCCCCTGTTCCCGGCCGGATCCTTCGCAGGAGTCCGGAACCGCGGTACTGAGCGGTCCGCTCTTGCTTCGAAGGTCCGGCTGCCGGCCTTCGTCTCATTCACACACACATGCGCACGTCTCCCGCTCCCGCCACCGGCTTTCTCACCAATCCGGTGTTCCGGTGCTCCTCTGCGTCGCTGCTCCTGAGTCGATCCCTCTGGTCCTGGTAGCCAGCTGTCCTGAAGTCCAAGATGGCCAGTCTTGAGTCTTCTTGCGGCGTGGCTATCCCGGACGAGCGCCCCCAGCTGAAATAAACAGGGCCAAGAGACTTCTTCTCCTTTATAATGCCTTTATTAAAAGTGATCAGCTCAGGATTGGGTGGCTCGGCAGGGCTGCAGTCCCCGTCGCGTCTCCCAGGGCAACTCAGAGGAGGAGGATATGTGCAGCTCCGTCCACTAGGGGCAGAGCCAGGGGATCCAGTCCTTGTGGGAGCTTTTTAGGGCTTGATGTCCCCGTCAGATGTTACTTTGCCTGGCTCGGTCCTGTCTGGTCCCGGCGTCCGGACGACTCTCTGCTCAGGGCGAGAGGGGCTCCGCATCTCTGCAGGCTCAGCACTTGGCTCCTCACATCCAGACACCACCTTAGTCTCTCAATTCGTAATTGGCTCGTTGTTTTTGGGGTTTTCTCGTTGCATTTCGAGTCGGGGTCCCACAAAGCATTCTGGACTTTGGAGTCACTTTGCAAACCCCCCCCCCACCCTCTCAGGTGTCTTCCCTATGCTGGAAGGGCGCACTGCCTCGGGGAAGGGCCATTTCCCCACCCAGCCAGGCTTTTTACTAATACAAAAGAAGGAGATAAGCCTTAACGACCCGGTATTACAATAACAAAGCACTAAGAATCCTGGCAGCGCCTGAGACCTGGCTGCCCCCCTGCAACTCTTTCTCACAAAAAAAATATTAACTGAATTTTTGTTCATAACAATTTCCACTGTTCCTCCAGAGGGAAAAAAATGAAACCATCTACTAATCCTAAAAAAAAAAAAAAAAAGGCATAAAGTTTTCCTATTCACCAATACTTATAGAGCATCCAGTTGATCAATACTGGGGACAAACATTATGTAATGTCCTGGTGAATGACCTGGAAGCTGGGACAGAGAGCACCCTCAGTGTTGCCCGAATGATAAAGGACACAAAACTCGGATAAGTTTTGTGCGGCGCTTTATTGAAGGGCCCGGGGGCCTGCGGACTAGTGTCCCCAAAAACAGAACCCCAAAATTCACACATGGGTGTTTTCCTTTTATACACAAGCAATTCATAACAAAGTCTCCAAGAAACAGTGGCCCTTCGCCAAACTACGGACCCTTGTAATACATTCCCTAGTTCACGAGCAAAATCATAAATCTTCTACCTGTCCTATTGTATGCTATCCCCAAACCGGTTAGTCTTCTTACTCTCCTACCCTGGCTTAATGTTTATTAGGTTTCTAAAGCTACTTGCCAGGGTTACACAAAACTCAATCACATAATATCAACGGCTACAAAATTATTTTTACAAACCAATTCACACAAAACTCATAACTAAACTATAATAAAACATTTTGCTAAATTTCATTTCTTTTCCAACATTTCCCCCCTTTTGAGCATCCTTCAGTCCTGCTGCAAGGATGCTCAACCAACGGTATTGACAGTAACATCTTCATAGCAAGGTGGGGGATGTTCTTCGTTCTGCCGCCCACGGGTCATCACCTTCAGCAACCGGATAGATCGCTTCCTTTCCTTTTCAATCACACCTAAAAGACATCTATATACAATCCATATAGTCACCAAAAATACCAAAAGCATTAGTACATACTGTATAACGGAAGTAATCCAGCCAGACAGGTGAAGCCCCAAAGAATCAAATACTGCTCCTATCCAATTATGCTGTGCTTCTCTTTCAATTTCCTTGGTTTTTGTTTCCACTTCTGCCAATTGGGAAATATCTTTCTCCACTTCAAGTGTAACATTTGGAATGTGTACACAGCAATGATCTACTCTCCTACTCAGGTAACCACAAACTCCATGTTCTTTTAACAGTAGCAAATCCAATGCCATTCTGTTTTGTAAGGTCATTCTTGATGTAGCTTGCAATTGCAAATTTAGATCTTTAAATCCCTTCTTAGTAGCTGCTGCCAATCTTTCTGTCTGTCCTAACAAGTTGTTGAGCATTTCCCTATTTCGATATGTTGCTATCGGAGGGAATAATGACTCTAATATCCACCCAAATTGTACTCCTGTGCCAGGTTCATGCCACTGCTCCTCTAGGGATTCTTCCCTCTTTTTGAGTCCTTTCCTTTGAATCAATCTATTCTGCTTCCAGTATGGACACAATGCGGGAACCCCTAGGGTAATTTGTGTTACTGATCCATCTAAAGATAAATGTGTGGTCCACTGTCCGTGTCCCAACACCCAGACTAGATTTCCAGGACTGTGCACTGTAGTATATCTGCAATCTATAGGTCCATCCATGGAGTCTCTGCTAACCGTGTGATTATACCCCCTACACTCACATCCCCATTTTAATGCCATTTTCACCGGTACCAATCCAATTCGGTCTTCCGGTGTATCACATGTAAAAACCTCAGTACAATTCCAATCCTCTTTCTGCGGTCTGAACTCTCGGGAAGATGTAGACGTGATGATGGCCCTATAATGTGACTGATTCTTTACCCCTGACCATTGGATGCACCATTGTACTTCCCCAAGGTAACTATAGTGTTCCAAAACACTGGGTCCCCACAATGTCTTCCAACTTTTCCAGCTATCAAAATTCTGTGTGATATTCTGACAACTCATCTCATTTCGTTGGGATTTTGTTCTTATTCGTACTGTATTGCATGGCTCATCTACTGGGGTTGCAATCAAACACCTCCTGGTATTTTGAATCCAACCAAAATGATTTGGTTTCATTTCACATTCCTCTTTAGTCATAGCCCGAATGGTCATGCACAAATCCCTCCATACCTCTACTTGTTTAGGAACTGACTGGCAGGACCATGAAACATTCTTGAATGATTCAGGCATTTTGGTTACCGGTATTACTCCCCAGGGAATTGGTTCACCTGCAGCCTGTGGTAATGGCAGACAAGCTGTTATTTTAGTCACGTTCTGCATGATCCCAAAATCTCTAATTAATCCTACCACTAGGTTTTCCTGCTCAGCATTTCGTTCTATTGTATCATTAGCCTCCCGTCTTCTCCTTCCACCGTGTCCCTCTGAGGATGACATCATTCTGTCATGCCTCCACCATGCATTCCCTATTCTAGGATTAGTGACATTCAACCACCCACAACCTTTGCCTCCCTTCTCCCACCAGCTCGTCCCGTCCTCTACTCTGTCCCAGGTCAGTTCCCTATTTTGCTTCCTCCCAGCACGATCCCTTGTCCATGGCAAAACACTCATACTCACTCTTTTGTAATCAAAACTATCCCGTATTTTGACCAAACATGTATATTCTCCCGTATCGTTTGTGGTTACCTTAGTAAGATTCAGTACCGTGTTTCCTTGTTGTTTATCCTGATCCCAACCGACTTCTGTCTTGCCTCGGCTTCTTTCAGCCCCCCGTTGCCATATTGCAATAACTTCACTGGCCTCAACTTTCTGGCTGTGAAACATAACACAAGTTAATTGAACATCCATCCCTTCCATGGCTGTAACTTTTGTTTCTTTAGCCTGTACTAAAATAGACTCTTGAACGGGTACCAGTCTCATGATTACTAGCAGCAATATAATTAAGAAGGCGGCTTTGCGCGGAAGATCATCCGGGTTGGAGACACTATCTGGGTTTCCCATTGGAACGGTGCCTTCTTTACCCTGGTGTAATGGATTCAAGCGTCCATCCCCTGGACCTTCACCGCTGTGTAGGTCGTCATCATCACCTGGTGGGGTCCGCTCCATGATTCCCGTAGCGGATCCGTAATCCACTTCTTGATGTACACTTGGTCCCCAGGCTGGATGTCGTGGACAGAGTTCTCCAGCGTGAGCGGTTTATTCCACTGTAACGTATTTCTTAAAGAATTCAAGATTTTATTAAGTGACATAACATATTCTGCAATTGCCTGATCCCCACTCACATGTACCTCCCCTTTTAATACAGTTGCATGATATGGTTTGCCATATAGTATCTCATATGGACTTACGCCTACCTTTTCCCTTGGTTTAATTCAAATCCTGAGTAGGGCCAAAGGCAAAGCCTGAGGCCAGTGCAGTTTAGCTTCCTGGCAAATCTTTTTGATTTGTCCTTTCAGAGTTTGATTCATTCTTTCCACCTGCCCACTAGACTGAGGTCTCCAGGGAGTATGCAAATTCCAGGTTATGTCTAACATCCGTGCTAATTCCTGCACTACCTCGGCTATAAAATGTGGACCCCTATCTGACGACAATCCTAAGGGTACTCCAAATCTTGGTATTATTTCTTTTAACAAGGTTTTTACCACCTCCTTAGCCTGATTAGTTCTACACGGAAAAGCTTCTGGCCACCCTGAAAACGTACATACGTACACTAACAAGTATCTGTATCCCTGTGCCCTAGGCAATTCAGAAAAATCAACTTGCCAATAATCTCCTGGTTGTGGCCCAATTTGCAACTTTCCCATTTGTATTTGTCTCCTAACTACTGGATTATTTTTCAAACATACCGGGCACATTGCATTAACTCTTTTTGCCATTGTTAACATCTGATTAGAGATTATCTCATTCTTTAAAAATTTTACCAATGCTTCTGCCCCCCAATGGCATTTATTATGTTCTGATTCCAAAATAAATTTCATTATGCGAGTCGGTACCACTATTTGTCCCATCGGCGTAACATACCACCCGAGCTGATTCCTCTGTGCCCCTAGCAAGTTTATTAGTTTTCCATCTTCTATTGAATATTTGGGCTCCTGATTCAGGTATGGGGTAGCCGGATTTGTTCTTACCAGTACCAATGCCATTTGAGTCCATACTTCCCGTGCCACTTGCCGTGCTGTAACATCAGCAAATCGATTTCCTCTGTAAACTTCTCCTTCTGCATTCTGATGTCCTCTAACATGCATTACTGCAACTGCTTTGGGACTATGTACTGCATCCAGTAGCTGTAGCACTTCCTCCCGGTGCTTGATATTGGTTCCCTGTGAATTCAAAAGCCCCCTTTCTTTCCATAACGCCCCATGCACATGAACCACACCAAAGGCATATTTAGAATCTGTCCAGATATTAACCCTTTTGTCCTTGCTCAAGTACAGAGCTCTGGTGAGTCCAATCACCTCTGCCTTCTGGGCTGAAGTTCCAGGTAACAAAGCCTTTGCTTCTATTACCTGATCCGATGTTACCACTGCATACCCAGCATAGCGAGTCCCATTCTCAACAAAACTGGATCCATCAGTGTATAGTTCCCATTCAGGGTCTTCCAATGGTTCATCCTTTAGGTCGGGTCTGCTGGCATACACTTGTTCAATTACCTCCACGCAATCGTGCACCAGTCCCCCAGCCTCCTGGTCACTGCGTAAAAACTCTGCTGGATTAAAATGGTTAGTAGTCTTTATTTCAATATCATCCTGTTCTCTCAGGATAGCCTGGTATTGCAACATTCGACTTGATGATAGCCAGTGACCCCCCTTTTGCTCCAAAACAGCCATGACCATATGGGGAACAAACACTTTCATTTTTGCCCCCAAAGTCAATTTCCGGGCCTCCTGAATAAGGATTATTGTTGCTGCCACGGCTCGTAAACACGAGGGCCACCCGGAACTTACCAAATCCAGTTGTTTAGAGAAGTATCCTACTGGCCTCTTCCATGATCCCACCTTCTGGGTGAGGACCCCCAATGCCAGTTTTTGCCTCTCATTTACATATAACTGGAATTCCTTGGTCAGGTCAGGGAGTCCTAGGGCTGGGGCCTCCTTTAGTGCCTGCTTCAATTCCTGGAAGGCCTTCTTTTGTTGTGTCGTCCATTCCAACCGATGCTGCTTCAAGGCCTCATACAGTGGCTTGGCTAGGAGACCAAAGTTCATGATCCACAGTCGACACCATCCCACCATTCCTAGAAAAGATCTCAATTCCTGATGGTTACGAGGCAAAGGAATAGCACATATTGCCTCTATTCGGTTAACTCCCAAACGTCTCTGCCCTTGTGTGATCTCACAACCGAGATAAATAACACTATTTTTGATCAATTGAGCTTTTTCCTTAGAGACCTTATACCCTGCTTGGCCAAGCATATTAAGTAATTTAATTGTTAATTCCACACACATGTCCCTTTCCTTAGTGGCCAAAAAAATGTCGTCCACGTACTGCAGGACTACATACAAGGATGGAGATATTGTTACCTGGGTTATCTTCCATTCCTCCAGCTCCTTGGCCAGTTGATTTCCAAAAATAGTGGGGCTGAGCTTAAACCCTTGTGGCAGTCTGGTCCACGTAAGCTGCCTCTTTCTCCCAGAATCAGGACTCTCCCACTCGAAGGCAAAATATTTCCTACTCTCTACTGCCAGTGGGATGCAGAAGAAAGCATCTTTAAGATCAATCACAGAGAACCATTTAAACTCCTCCAATACAGATGTTAACAATGTATAAGGATTAGCAACAACTGGATGTATGTCCTTTACTATTTCATTAATTGCTCTCAAGTCCTGTACCAAACGATATTTACCATTAGGCTTTTTCACTGGAAAAATTGGAGTATTATACTCCGATTCACATTCCTGTAATATTCCTTGAACCAAAAATTGTTTAATTAACGGGGCTACTCCCCTCCTTGCCTCAAGCTTCAAGGGGTATTGCTTTACCCTCACTGGTCGGGCCCCTTCCTTAAGTTCCACTTTTACTGGCTGGGCAGCTTTAGATTTCCCGGGGACCCCCGACTCCCACACCCAGGGTACTACAGCCTGCTCAATTTCTTCTGGAATAGGAGAGGCATCTACTTCCTTAATCACAAAAATGCCTGCTATTTGTTCCTCAGGTATCTCCAATTTCACCCTTCCCCCTTCAAATATTATTTTCACATTAAGTCGGGACAATAGGTCTCTGCCAAGAAGGGGTGTGGGACAATTTGGCATATACAAAAATTGATGATCCAATTCCTTCCCCCCGAACCTAAGATTTAAAGGTTGTAAAAATGGTTGTTCCTCTAGCTTCCCTGTTGCCCCCACCACCTGTACAGTTGTGTCACTCAAAGGTCCTAATAATCTATTAAGTACAGAATATGTAGCTCCAGTGTCTACCATAAATTCCTGACCCTTCCCATCTATCTCTAAAACTACCCTCAGGTCTTTGTCTAGTCAGCTTTGATTCTGATAATTTCCCAAAACTAGTGCTTGAGCTGCCTCTGTTGGTCCTCCCGTAAATCCTCCCACATGAGTATTCCCAACTAACCCCATATTCCCCCCTCTAACCGGGCATTCATTTTTCCAGTGCCCCAATTGTCGGCAAAACGCACACTGGTTTGGATCCAACCTCCCCGTGTTAGGTGCAAACCCAAATCCTCCCCGACCTCTCATCATCTCCCTCTGTCTACGATTAGCTCCTCCCCGACCTCGTCCCCTAATGAATTTTCCTCCTGCCCCTGTCTGTTGCATTACAGCCAAAATACTAGCTTGTTGTCTTTTTGCAGTTTCTTTTTCTCTGTTGTTGTATACTTTCCATGCTACCTCCAACATTTTATCCAAATTCCGGGTATCCTCCCCTTCCAGCTTTTGTAACTTTTTCCTAATATCTTCTTGTGATTGCCCTAAAAACAATAATGCCAATTGAAGTTTCCCTGATTGATCTTTTACATCTAAATTAGTAAACTTCCGAGCCGTGTCTTTTAACCGTTCTAAAAAGGCAGACGGAGACTCATTCTTGTCCTGCTTGACCGAATACAGCTTAGACCAATTCATAGTCTTAGGTATTCCTGTTCTAATTCTTTCCACCAACAATTCTTGATATCGTTTTACAGCCCTTATTCTTCCCGTAGAGTTTGGATCCCACCTGGGTTCCTCACTTGGCACCAATTCATCAACTGTTTCATTTAGTTGTCGCAATCTAATCTCCTCACGAGCCTTTTCTCTCATAGCTTTAATAACCATCTACTTTTTCTATAGAATCCATTATAGTATCCAATAATACCTGTAAATCATTCCAGTCCGGATTCTGAGTTTTTATCACCATTTTAACCACCCTTGCTACCCTTTCAGGATCCTCCCGGTAACTTCCAGCCGATTGTTTCCATATTACCAAGTTCCCTGGAGAGAAAGGCACCTTTATAAGTATCCTTTCTCCCTGTGGTCCCACAGCTTCCCTTAACGGCGCAATTAACTGTGGCCCCTTCTGCCCCTTCCTTCCTTGGCGAGTCCGCTCTGCTAACGGAGTCCTTTTAATACTTTCACTCTTTTCAGTATCACTGTCACTCTCACTAGATGCCCTTTTTATAGTTATGTCAGCAGGAGGAGCAAAAGGTACATTAGGAACAACCGGACCCCTCGGAGGTGCTACACAATAGGACAAATCTTCTTCAATCGGGGGATACAAATCACGCTCCTTTCTTTCTCTACATCCAACACACCCGCTCTCATCATTCATCTGTAAAACCAAAATACCACACTCCTTCTGCCATTCTTCTTTCTGATATAAAACGAAAAACAAATCTAAATATGCTATTTCATCCCATTTCTCATTCCTCCTTAAAAAGTGCATCAAAGATTCCATTATCCCCAATTCCAGTGTACCATTCACTGGCCATCCCACTTCCCCAGTCTCATATTCAGGCCACCAACGGTTACAATAATCTATCATTTTGCTCTTATCTAACTCTTGAGAAAAGCCTTCGCCTTTCCACCTTTTCAATATACAACCTAATGGCGTATTTCCAGGTATTTTTCCATTGGCCTGCACCAAAGTTTTAAAAGTTTTAAAAGACATCATATTACAGCCTTTAGTGTTTTTTTTTTGTTTTTTTTTTTTTTGTTTTTTTTTTTTTTTTTTTTTCTATTCCACCTTTAATCCCAATAAACCAATATACCTTTTCGCCGTCCTTCCCCAAGAAAAAAACAATAGGAGGCGAATTCCGGACCTGCGTACCCTAGACGTCTTATGGCCGGAGCCTAGGCTTTTTCCATTAACCACCAAACCAAATCCAATTATCACCTTTTTCCAATATAAAGCGCCTTCGGGCTTACCTTCTGCAGTCGTCCGACAGGCGCGGGGGGTTGGGCACGACCCGATGACTCCTCCGAGAAGTGCTCGGCACCGGCTTGGAGTGGATCGAGACGCGAACCGCCCCAGCAACCCTCGGAGTCCTGCCGCGGTCGCCAGAAAACTGTTGCCCGAATGATAAAGAACACAAAACTCGGATAAGTTTTGTGCGGCGCTTTATTGAAGGGCCCGGGGGCCTGCGGACTAGTGTCCCCAAAAACAGAACCCCAAAATTCACACATGGGTGTTTTCCTTTTATACACAAGCAATTCATAACAAAGTCTCCAAGAAACAGTGGCCCTTCGCCAAACTACGGACCCTTGTAATACATTCCCTAGTTCACGAGCAAAATCATAAATCTTCTACCTGTCCTATTGTATGCTATCCCCAAACCGGTTAGTCTTCTTACTCTCCTACCCTGGCTTAATGTTTATTAGGTTTCTAAAGCTACTTGCCAGGGTTACACAAAACTCAATCACATAATATCAACGGCTACAAAATTATTTTTACAAACCAATTCACACAAAACTCATAACTAAACTATAATAAAACATTTTGCTAAATTTCATTTCTTTTCCAACATCAGCAATCTGGGCTTGTCCTTAATTTTTGTGGTGACAGAACTGCATTGTCCAGGGATTCCAGTGGCACCAAGGCTAGCTAAGCACTTGCAGGTTTAGCGATCAGAACCTTCTTTATTATCCCCTCTTAAAATGGTCAGTCATGGTCTGGTCTTTCTTCAGCAGAACTAGAAATAAAAGGTACTTCTTGCCTGTCTCTGGTGATGTGATTCCTCTTCATGCCAAAATGCACGGACGACATTTGGTCACCTCATAAACAATGATGAACAAATATCAAAATGTGATTATTGGTGTCCTAAACACAAGTTTGAAACACAACGCAGACTATGAAAAAAAATGAAAAAAAAATGTTTCTGGATATTAATAATCTTCCAAAATGGAATTTTAAAAAAGTTTAAATAGAACACTTTTGCGTTCTTTTAGACTAGTCAGAAAAACCTCAATAATATAATTAGTGCTATAAATGATCAAATCTGTAGCCAAATTAATGAAAAATGTAACAAAGATTTATTAGATTGATAACAAAAAAACCAGAAATTTTGAAAAACGAGCCACAGCCAAGACAGCGTCTGCCCCAGACACAGGTGCTGGGTAAACTAGGGTCCACTGACAAAGTGACAGCGTGTCCTCAGGAGTTCACACCGATTGCTCTCAGCAGCCAACTTATATACAGTTTATTCTGCCTGAGGCAGAGATGACCACATATTCCTTTGTGTCCCTTTGCATGCAAAGTTGGATCCATACATGTGTAGAAACAAACAAAGGTGAAGTCCAAACCCTGAGGAATGTCTGAGTGCCCCGGCAGAAGGTGTATTCACATGGAATAGGTGATGCCAGCTCCTGAGTGCGGTAGATTTTATCATTTCCAGATGCCGGTCTTGTGAGCTTCCTCTGGACACTCCATTCCAGGAAGATCCAGATGATATCTTCTAAGTGCATGGTGCCACAGGAAACCTCTGATGGCCCAAGCCAATCTCATTCATACGGTAACTGATCTGGTATTGTCCCGGCTCTGTCCAGGAATTGGTTACAAGATGCATAACCTGTCCTCAGTCAGAGTGACTGCAGGCTTATCTCATGGCCCAGACCTCCCCTATTCATATGGTAACAAGCTTGAGGAGCTGGTTTTAATGTGAATAGAATGCTGTTCCCAGCCGGAGTAGTTACAAGCATAGGTTTGGTTTCTCCTAATATTTTATACATACGTATATCTATTTCTACAGCATGAATTATCTCTACCATATATAACATTAGCCATACCTTTTGGTTCAAAGCAAGGACATAACAAACAACTGGCATGAAATAAATAGGGCCAGGAAACTTCTCCTTTTTAATGCCTTTATTAAAAGTGATCAGCTCAGGATTGGGCGGCTCGGCAGGGCTGCAGTCCCCATCGCATCTTCCAGGGCGACGCAGCGGAGGAGCTTATGCGCAGCTCCATCCACTAGGGGCAGAGCTGGGGGATCCAGTCCTTGTGGGCGCTTTTAGGGCATGGTGTCCCCGTCGCATCTTGCCCCTCCTTGCCCAGTCGGCTCGATCTCACCGCCGGGGACGACTCCCAAGGTCAGGGCGAGAGGGACTCCGCATCTCTGCAGGCTCAGCACTCGGCTCCTCACGTCCACACATCACTTTAGTCTCTCAACTCTTATTTGGCTCGTTGTTTTTGGGGTTTTCTCTGTGCCTTTGGAGTCGGGGTCCCACAAAGCATGCTGGTCTTGGAGTCACTTTGCATAACCCCCCCCCACCCTCTCAGGTGTCTTCACTATGCTGGGAAAAGAGCACAGCCTCGGGGAAGGGCCATTACCTCGCCCTAGCCAGGGCTTTTACTAATACAAAAGGAGTGATAAGCTACAATGACCCGTGATTACAATAACAAAACACGCAGAGCTTTAGCAGGGACAGTGATCTGGCTGCCTTTTTGTAACTTTTTCTCACAAAAAAATGTTAACCGAATTTTTGTTCATAACATGGCACATAGCAATGTCAGCTCCTTAGGGAGCACCCTGTAGGTAAATGTGCTACACATGTAAAACCAGCAGCAGACAAAAGAAGAGATGCAGAGGCTGGAGCCTTTGATCACCTGAGGATCCACAGGATTCTGGGGGCTCTATTTTTAACATAGCCATTAGTTTTAAGACCAGTAACTTCAAAGCAGAAAAGAGAAAATTCTGCAAAGAGCTCTGCTGCTCTTACAGTCTCTGACACCCTGAAGTGGTGGGTGTTCCTGAGTACCAGTTCCACCTGGAATATGCCATCACACCATTCTTCTGAAGTTTAGAACTAGATCTCCATACAATACTCTTTTTTTGCCTTATTTGCATTGCCAGCCTTGTGCCACAGCTACACTCTTAGGTCTGCAGTTGTGCAAGGCAGAGTCCCAGGCTTGGCTCCAGCAGACAAAGGGAAACCTTGCGGAATTGGCATGCAGACGCTGCATGGGCTGCCTCAGATTTTTGCAAAACCCAGCCAAAAAAGTTATTCAGCCCTCAGATTCCACCTGATTGAGCTGTCTGTGGATATGCAGCAGCATGAGATACATCCCAAAGAGAGTCTTCAAGCATGAGTTGTTTTGAATGCCTATTGACAGGTTTAACTGCAGATCTTGGGTGACACAGGGGGTTGAGATTTGTTTTTGCAAAGCAGGAGAATGGTGGCTCACAGAGAAGAAAATACCTTGTGTCAAATTTAGTGTATTTTTAGTGTTTTACATAAGTGTTCTACATTTTCTGGTAGGGTGGAAATGTTCTTTGTATTGACTTCATAGGAGTTTTTTGTCATGAAGATACTTCTTAGAAAAGTCTTAGAGTATCAGAAGACAAAACAGTCTCTGGGAGGGAGTAAACTCTGAGTCTCACTCAAGGCTAATTTAAAGCAAAGAACATGAAATTCTAAACTCTGCAGAAATGTTTGCATGCCCTAATTTTGTCTCCCCTTTATAGTTTGGCCACAGCTACTCTGAGGTAAAGAATAGATGCCAGTATCTCCTCAACAAGCTGCTAACATGAAGAGATTAATACAGGAACTGGACAATCAGGAAGTGGAGTCCTGGTGCTAGTCGTCTGCTTCAGCCAGCCAGTCTATCAAGGGTAGCTTATTTACTTAAAATTCAGGATTAATACCTGTAAGATTATGTATGCCATTATTGAATTGTAACTTAATTATTTAAGATTATGCTAATTAGTGTCCAAATTTGGTATTAAAGAAGTTCCAGTAACTACTTTTGTTGTTATTGCTTATGCCATATTTCAAGCTGCTTTTTTTCTTGTCTTTTTCAAGGCTTAGGTTTCGTGCATTGAAATAAATTTATCAGCAGACACTGGGGGCACAATAATTCTCCTGTGAAGTTGTGCACATTTTAAGAAGAATATTGTAGGAAATTGAAATACTTTAGGATAAGTCTAAGTTTCTTTTCTCTCCTGTTATAACTATTTGCCTGGAGTGATAGAGGGACTAGAAATTTGCAGAAAAGAACAAGAAATTACCTTGTTTTGGAGGGTTAAAGAGGCAGAAACTCACCCCTGCAACTTCAGCCCCCATTGTAGTGATGCTAAATGTATTTGCTTGTGGCTGTAGGTTTTTCCTATAAAATTGCTACTTCCATTGTGGAAGATAAGAGCATTCAGCAATCTAGTAGTTTCTTTGCTTTAATAATATTGGGAAAATGAATGTTTTACAAAAATGAAACATATCAAGTGTTATGAACAAAAATTAGTTGATTTTTTTCTGTGAGAAAAAAGCTATGACTGTTACTGGACTGCTGCTTGTATTATGGTAATTACGGGTCGTTGTTGTTAATAGTTGTTTTTGTATTAGTAAAAGCCCTGGCTGGGGCGAGGTAATGGCCCTTCCCCGAGACAGTGAAGGGTGGGGACCTTCCCGAACAGTGAGGAGAAGAGACCTGGAGGTGGGGGGGGGGTTATGCAAAGTGACTCCAGGACCAGCATGCTGTGTGGGACTACGGCTCCAGACGTAGTGAGAAGACCCCAAAAACAACGAGCCAAATAAGAATTGAGAGACTGGAGTGATGTCTGGACCTGAGGAGCTGAGTGCTGAGTCTGCAGAGATGCAGAACACCTTCGGAGTCCCTCTCGCCCTGACCACGGGAGTCGTCCCCAGCGCCGAGACAGAGGGGGACGGGGCCGGGGAAAGTAACATCGGATGAAATCACCACGCAGTTAAGGCTCCCAGGAGGACTGGATCCCCGGCTCTGCCCCTAGCAGACACAACTGCACATATCCTCCTCCTCTGAGTCGCCCTGGGAGATGCGATGGGGACTGCAGCCCTGCAGAGCTGCCCAATCCTGAGCTTATAACTTTTAATAAGGCATTAAAAAGGAGAAGAAGTCTCCTGGCCCTGTTTATTTCATCTAGGTTTTGGGCAAGATTGTAACTTAAACATGTTAGTATCTATTTATATGCTATTATCAAGTATTTTTTGAAAAGAGAGTGGAAAATAAGGTATTGTTTACATGAAATATTTATTGAAAGATTTTTGTCCTGGGTGCCATAAATATAACAAAAATGACATGTCTATAGCAATTAACTACTGTGATTACCAAATAGAAGAAACTTTTATTTCTTGCAACTTTTTGTTTTATTTTAATGTAAATTGCTGCTTACTTTATCCTGTGAAAGCACAGATTGTTTGGTCAAAACTGAGCCAAACCTTTGAGTGTCTCAATGCATGTCATTTGAAAATGCTGCCAAGTGAAAAGGGAAGCATTATGTTTTCAAATCTTTTTTTGGTGCTTTTGACACAGATTTTGGTAGTATGCCTAGCTGACTTCATCTCCAGCACCAAATTACCCTGGTGTGTGTCATTGTGAGCCAGAAAATGTTTCTTTTCCAGAAAACATGCAGTTCTCCATACTGGGATCCATCCTGCCCTGTATCTAAGCCACATGCCTGGGTCTGACGTGAGCTGCCACTTGGGACACAGCGCCTCTGTGTGTGTGCCCATTCATAGCCCTGTCGCTGTGTCACTGAGACCCAGCACAGCTGATGGATTATTTTCTTCACCCTTCTTTCATAGCACTTGAAATAAATAGAGCTGGAGATCTTTCTCCTTTTTTAAAGCTTTTATTAAAAATCAGTTTGGGTGGGAAGAACCAAATGGTCGCGCTCACGCCGCCACTGCTCCCAGGAGTGACATGGAGGAGGAGGAAAAGTGCAGCTATGTCCACTGGTATGCAGGCCGAGCTGGAGCTTCCATCCTCATGAGTGCACCAAGAGATTCCCAGTTTTTCAGTATGACAATTGAGGTCCTCTTTCTAGCTGATGTCTTTTTAGGTTAGGGTGAGGGGTAAAAAGGTCTTAGTGGACACTGGATTCTGTTCCTCATGTCTAGACATCACTTCCATCTCTCAATTCCATGTTGGCTCGTTGTTTTTAGGGGTTTTTGTTAGGTTTGGTGAGAGGCTTCTTCATTTGCATGCCAACCCAGATGTCCTCTCCTCTTCACCGTCAGGGTACCATCTTCCAGGAAGCAGTAGGGTGTTACTCAACAAAAAAAAGGGGAATTCCCAAACATCAACAACAGGTAGTTAACAAAAACTATTAACAACCAGTGTAATTACCTGTTAACACCTATGTTGTTAATAGGTGTAATCACCTATTAACAACAGGTGATTACAACAACAAACAGTTAGAACTCCACCCTGGCAGCAACTGGCCCAACCTGTGAACTCTGCAAGCTTTTAAAAAAATGTGCAACTTTTCTACTTATGACAGCACTGACCTGTACTTGCCTGCACCTCTGGGTTACAGGCTGTGCCTACACTGCAGCTGGAAGTCAGTGCTGCTGCAGAGGTCCAGCACTGCAGTTCATCATTTAACCTGACAAGGCTTTAATGGGACGTTTTGCTCCACTTGCACTGAGCATTTCTGAAGTCTTGTGAGTGTCCACGACAGCCTGTGTTCTGCAAAACAGTGAATCTGCATCTCTCTTGTGTACCTGGCGTGGATATTGCTGTTCAGCAAATGCTGGGAGCCCACTGGAGCAGGGCTTGTGATGGTGTTACTGCCTGCCCTGTAGACCTGACCTGCTCACACAGACACACAAACACTGCCTGTGGTGACATGCTGGCTGGGGTGGATGATAAAGTGTGCAAGAGTGCTCTTGTCATGTGCATGCAGAGAAATGGGAAAGATGTGCTGGTGAAGAAGAGGGGATTTGTTCTGGCACATTTGGGTAAGTGTGCTGCTTCAGAAGGTGCTGGAAATCCAGTGCTATTCCTTCAGGATTCCACTCCATCACCACTCCAATGCTGCACAGGTGTTGTAGACAGGTGAACTCCGCATGGGATCTCACTAATCCTTGATCCTGGCTGCTGTAAATCCTCGTGCTGGTATCTAGCAGTGATCAAACAGAATCTCTCTGCTCTTTTTTCTCCACCATCAAGCCAGTGCAGAGAACTGACTCCACCTCAAGAGATTCCACATGATCAACAGGAAACCTGCCTTTGGTTTTTCTGGGAGTTCTGTTCAATGAGGGGATACATCTTAACTGCATCACTTGTCTGAAAAATCAAAATAGGTTTTGAACATCTTGTGTTTTGAAAACATAAACTTTGAGAATCTAAAACTTCTGCAAGTTTCAGCAATACTGTGGAAAATATAATGGGAGGTAAATGAGTATAAACAGAAGGTTATACCTCATTTGCAGAAGGTTTATATCTCATTTGCATAAAGCATTAATCTTTTAAAAAACTTTAAAAAAACTTTTATTGAGAGTTTCTTTTATCAAGTACATATCATTATTGCCAATTACTGCTCCCATCACTTTTTCCCACTCTTGCTCCTCCATCCTCACTAACACCATGGAAGGATAGAGTGGGAAATGTCCTCAAAACAAAAAATGAAAAGACTTGCAATACCTGAAAGCTTTCAAAGGGGACACAGGAAATGGCAGTGCCAGGCAGAGGTCTCTGTGGATCTTTGCTTTCATTGAATCCATGAATAGTTTGGGTTGAAAGGGGATTAAACATCACTCCATCCCCTTGCCATGACAGGGACAGCTTCCACTACCCCAGATTGCTTCAAGCCCTGTCCAGTTTGCACTTGGACACTTCCAAAGATGAAGCAGCCACAGCTTCTCTGGGCACTCTATTCCAGGGCCTCACCACCCTCACAGGGAAGAATTTCTTCCCAATATCCAATTTAACCCTGCCCTCTTCCAGCCTGAAGACATAACCCTTTGTCCAATCACTCCAGACTTTGTCTGAAGTCTCTCTCCAGCTCTCTTGGAGTCCCTGTAGGCTCTGAAAGGGGCTCAAAGGTCTCCCTGAAGCCTTCCCTTCTCCTGGTTGAGTCCCCTAGCTCTCACCATCTGTCTCCATAGCAAAGGAGCTCCATCCTTGGGATCAGACTAACTAAACTAAATCTCATGGCAGAAATCAAGTACTTGATTGTGATGTACCATCAGGCTTCCAGATAGATAAATTGTGTTTAAAATATGTTATTAACAAAAAAATCTGCAATTTTTTTGTTTTGTGAAGAAAAAGGTTGCAAAAACTAGTCAGGCCACTGTTGCTGCTAAAGTGTTACCTGTTTGTTATGATAATTAAAAGTCATTGTTGTTAATGGTTCTTTTTTTGTATCAGTAAAGGCCCCATCAGGGGCTACCTTGATGGCTTTTCTCCTCAGACAGTGAAGAGAAGGAACAGATGTGGGGGCGGGGGGGAAGTGGGTGGGAGAAAGCAAAACAACCTCAGGACCAGCATGCCATGAGAGGCTACTACTCCAAATGTACTGAAAAGACCCCCAAAACAACGAGCCAATATAGAGCTGGGAAATTGGAGTGATGTCTGAACGTGAGGAACAGAGTTCTGAGCCTGCAGAGATGCTGGAGACCTTTGTGGCCCCTCACCCTGAGCACGAAAGTCATCCCGAAACTGGGACCCGGAGAGGGGAGGCTGCAGGGTTCAACAGGGGTCACCACGCTCTAAAGGCTCCCACAAGGACCGGACCCTCCTCCGCTAGTGGACAAAGATGCGCATATCCTCCTCCTCCTCCTCTGAGTCGCCCTGGGGGACACGACAGAGACTGCAGACCCATCCAGCTGCCCAATCTTGAGCTGATCTCTTTTAATAAAGTAGGTACTTTTTAGGATTGTTGGGAATAGCTTTATCATGTAAATACCTGCAGAAGGAGCTTCTTCATTTGCATAGCGAATAAACTAATCTCAGGATCCAGCAAGTACTTGAGATTATGCAAAGTAATACAAATAAATACTGAGGAAATGCCTAAAAAAAGTTGCTCTTTGTGTTTTGCTGTGTCTTCCCCCCTCTTTCTCATGCAGTTGTGAGCATGAGAGCAATGTTAACAACATGGTTTGAAAGCGAACAGGAACTATGAGAAGGGATTTGGACTTGCTGTTTATTATCACAGAATCACAGAATGGGTGGGGTTGGAAGGGACCGGTGGATGTCATCAAGTCCAGCCTCTCTGCTTTAAGCAGAGAGTCCTGTAGAGCACATTACTCAAGGTTGTGTCCAGAGGCTTTTAAAGACCTCCAGTGTGTTGCTAATGTGATTCTTGTGGATGGGGACTATTGTCTTATAAAGTGGAGTGAAATTTTGGTGGCTCCTAGTGTGCTTGTAGCCTGTTCTGTTCTTTCTGGTCAGAAGAGAACTAGTTATTTTCTTTTTTTGGATTATGTTTATGTTGAATAGTATGCATTCTTAGAGAACTCTCCAGGTAAGACACTTTGCATATACACATCTTGTGGAGGTGTATTCTCTCACCACTGCAAACAGAAGATGCTTTTTTACTGTTGTCACTGCTCACTCAACAATGACATCTGGTCGTGATGGAGTCTTCACATACATTTTCTGTAGCTTTACAGGGGCCATGAGCTAACATTTTACTTCAGTCCTTGTGGAGAAATATTAAAAGACAAGTCTGAGCAAAGAGAAGTCCATGGTGGCAGTAGCTGAACAGAAACAAGAAGTCTGCAGCCCCAGGAGCAGGGACACTGAGGCAGCTTGGTGTGCTGCCCTGAGAGAAACAGGAAACAAAGGATGGAGTGGCATGGAGGTGTTGTGGCCATGCTCTGTTTAAAGCAATGCAGTCAAAGGGAGCTAAGCCAAGGAAGGGCCCAACCAGTCACCCAAAGCTGAATTTTGTTTTATTGGCTTGAAAATACAAAAAACTTTTCATATCTGCATATGCTAATAAAGTAAAGACTCTACATGCTTTACATGTGTGAACTAAAATCACTCAGTCTCCATGTAATCATAAAATTACATCAGCTGGAACTTTTTCTTTTCCCCACCCCCAAAGAAAACTATGAATACAGCATAGGAGGGGAGGGCATCAGAGGAGACTTGCCCTGTGTATACTGGAATGGCTGATGGGCTGTACCCAGCTGCTTCTCAATAGGGGTGCTGTGGCATTCACATTTTCTGAAAAATTCCTTCACCCAGGATTTTTCTCCTGGGAAGCTGAGAAGCCTCAGAGAAAAAGGAAAACAAATTCTTACCACATTTGCTTCTCCTCTGTTTTGCCCATGTGGAATGTGTTTGGAGATTGATTATCACAGGTGATTGTTTCATTGGTTTCTGCTGTGAGTGTTTTGACTCAGTGGCCAATGAGTGCCAAGCTGTGTTGGGACTCTGGAAAGACTCACGAGTTTTCATCATTATCTTTTTAGCCTTTTGTAAGTATCCTTTCTGTATTCTTTAGTACAGTATAGCATTCTTTAATATAATATAGTACCATAAAATAATAAATTAGCCTTCTGAGAACATGGAGTCAGATTCATCATTTCTTCCTGCCACGAGGGTCTCCGCAAACATGATAGGGTGCCTGTCAGGTAACTTGTATTCCAAGGGATTCTACTGCTTGTGCTTTCTCATTTCAGTGTATTTATCAAGGATAGTTTATGACCCTTATTCTGTCACAATGATCAGTAAGCAACACTGTTTATGCCTCTGAAACCGGGAATGTGCCCACTCTTGATTGTGCACCTTCTGTGCATCTGTGTTCGTGAGAGTCCTAAGGCAGACATAGAGTGCTGCACTGTTCACTGTAAAATATTATCTGTGAAGGTCTACCAGGGACTCAGACACACTAAGGAGGGGAAGATGTTGACACCTCTGGGCCCAGAACATCTTTGGATAACCTGGAAAGCAAAGAGGTCATCCTTTCCTACATTTTTACGTTACAGTCCCCACTGAGTGCATGTGCTGTAGCTCTTGTGGTAAGTGTTGCCTTCTGATACAAGGCAGATGGCCTGGTTCTGAGGAGATGGCATGGTGACCCACTTTCCAGGGTCGCTCGGGCCAAAGAGCACGCAGACACCAATGTGGCGGACGGTCAAAGGCCATTATTATCTCTTCTCGTGGGGTTTTATAGTCTAAGGGGCTTCTACGTCAGGTGGGGGTCTGTCTTTACCATCTATGGTTAGTAAGGGATGGAAACTTACTGGGTAAATGGAAAATTACTGGCATCTGGTTTAGGGGGCTGCATTCCTATGTTAATTTTCTTATCTAAGGGGGCAGGGGCCCTGTCTTCCCGTAACATCGCGAGATCTTCCGAACGCCTGGCCCTATCTGCCACAGGTAAGAGACATGAAACCAAAGAAGATAAATAAGTAATTCAGATAACAACACCTCACCAGTGTCAGAAGCCCATGATGACTGTTCCACAGACTATGGCTCCAACGTATTAATAACTCCAAGGTAATAACACGTTCAAGGTGTTAATAGTGAAATTGTTCTCTTCCTGATGTAGGCTAGTAGCAGTGCTTCTGTGCAAGCATACCAGGTAGGTGAGAGAGATGCATGATATCTAACATGCACTTTGAGCATTGGGGAATTACTTTTATTAACAAAAATGGCTTTGCAGTGGACATTGACATATTACTGAGGGTTGTTTTGGGTGCTGATTTTGCAGTTATTTACGCAAAGTAGAAGTAAGTTTGGAGAAGGCTGTCACTTCCTACAGGTTTTGCTCCTTGATTCTGCTATTTGTCTCACTGGCTGTTTGACTCTTCCTGCACAAAGTCTGGTGGTAAAATAGGTTTTAATTTTGTTGCTTAAATAAAAATTTTCCAATTGATTATGGTTGTCTCTGTTTCTTAAATTAAAGCCTTACATCTTGTGTTTATTCTTGGGGAGCTGCTTGCTCCAACCTGCTAAAAATCCCTACTATGTGAGAGGGTTATGATCATCAGAAGTGTTTATGGGAATATGCATGGTCATGGATTGGTCTGGAGCAGTGTGTCGCTGAAGAAAAGGTATGTGCTGTTCATTACAGTGCAATTTCAGGACCTACTCTGCCTTCAATTTTTTATGTATTTTACCAGTGTGTGGATGTTGATGATAAAATGTTCTGTCTGTGCCTTTTTCCTTGATCCATTCACCCAAACTTAGTCCAGTTTGTTGAGAAAATGGTGTGGAACTTTAGCCAGTAGTCACCCTGGCTAGATCCCTTAACTGATCCATTTTCCTCCATAATAAACTTAGAAGTTCCTTAACAAGGTCATTCTCTTTACAAATCTTCCACAACAATGTTGATTTTTCTAAAATACCAAATACTTTTTATTATTAGCAGGGCAAAATAAATATGAAAGTGGATTTTTCCTAAAGTCTTAGATGTGAAATAAACTTGCTGATACAAACAGTAAGTCTTCAGAGGTGACATTTTCCTAATAGAACTGAATCAAAGTATTTTTGTCATTGAAGAAAAATTTTTATTTCTAAGCTACACAAATGTAAACATTTGTATTTCCAGTGTTAATGTAAGGGATACTGTGTTCATTTTTTCTAAGCTGTTTTATGCTGTCATTAAAATTTGAAGGGGTATAAAGAAGCAGACAAATGGGATGTAACAGCAAATTCTCTTTTTCTGTGGATCCCTTGTCTTTGAGCACTTCTAGGCAACAGCTGAATCTGGGACTGGAGAAGGGAATGAAATCTCTCCTGAAGGCAGAGTGCTGGTGGTTCCTCAAAAAGATAGTACAATTCTACAAGTTAATTGGGTTTTTTTTTAATACATTTTCTGTAGTTCTGCAATGCTCTTAGAATTCTTTCTCCTGAGATTGTTCTGTTACCTTAAGTGTTCTAGGCATGCCTTTATTAGGATTCACCTTTTTCTCTCACATTTTGAAGATTGTGTCCTGCTTTTCACCTATTCCTCTGGTTTGGCTCCCTCTGCAATTTCTTAGTCTGATGAGCACATTTCCTTATGTCCATGCTCTCATTCTGTATGTCCTGGTTCTCTGTCCTAATTTTGCTTTCTATTTTTTTTTTTGGACAAGGAAAAAGGGTAAAAAACCCAAACAAACAAACCATTGGGTTTTTCTGGAATATACAGTGTATTTGTAGTTTATGTTGTAGGCAGTTATAATGTCCTCTAAATAATAGTTCCAAGATGTTATCTTGATGTATCACAGCACATGTATAATTTAAACTAAATTTTGAAATTAATTCCTGAGGGAATTATATGGTGGATTGGGATATGATTATGTATAATTTGAGTAACATTGATTTCTGCCTTGGAGAGAAGTCGGGGGAAGGGAAACGTGGAAATCGGAACTCAGTGGGAAGAATCTTAGAAAAATTTGGGTTGGGATAGACTTCAGAAGGTCACTTATTAGAATCTTCTCCTTAGAGCAGGATGAGAGACAAGGGCAGGCCAGGTCACTCCAGTCTTTGCCTGGTCTTGTAACCCTCCAAGAATGGAGTCTCCACAACCACTCTGGGCTTTACTGTCATTTTTGTGCAGACACCTCTCTGCAAGAACCTGCCTTCCTGTTGAATTGCTTATGGTTCCTGCATGCCCAGCATTTCATACAACCATCTGTCCACAGATCAACCATCCTTTTCCCCTCCTGTTGGAATTAAACTCTCCACCCAACTTCTGTCAACCGGGATCAGTTTGACACAGAAATATTAGATTTATATTCATATAAGATTTTATATTTCTTTGCAGATTAGTAGTGAGTACCTCAGTCCCAATTTGTCTGTTCAGCATAACTCCTTCCTTAAATTTTTAACTGATTGTTACCCCATGTGACTCTGCTGTATTGCTTTTTTTCTAAAATCTTGCACCAAGATTTCACCAAGCTATAGCAAAACCCTGCATTTATTACTAAAAAAAAAACAATGAAGCAAAAAGCAGGTCCCATACATTCAGGAGCTTTTCCTTTTTTCCATGGAAGACCTTCGTTAATCCAGCTGAAATAAATAGAAATTGTTCCATGAGATATCAATAAAACTGGATTTGTTACAAGTGTCCATGTTAGGTTTTTTCTTTTGCTTCTTTTAGAAGCAACTCCCACCCCTTTTTCTCCCAATACATTCTATACATCTTCCTATATTTTTCTTTTTTTAAATTCTGGAAGTGTAAAGTGTGAGAAGAGACAGAATGAAAGACATCACAGAGTTGCATTTTTAAAATACCAACAAAATCTTAACAGAAAGTACTGAAAAAATATTGCTTGTCATTATTGTGTTGTATTTTAGAAATGGGCTTGTAGCAGAAGTCACTATGGTTTTGGGTCAGTTATAGGTTTGATTTAGACAATGAGCAGAGTAACTTCAGGTAGACGAGTGGCAAAGAAGGGTATTGCAAAAGCATAACACTATTGAGGAATAAAATTATCCCTTTGGGGTGAAATGCCATTAATATTAGTAAGAAAAAAAATACAGACAATTACAGCAGAGGAAAACTACTCCTTTAAAAGTTACTGTTTCAGAAAATGAAACAGAGTTTCATTTTCTGTTTAACTAGTATGTAAGGTATTTCTGTTTAACTAGTGCGAAAATCTGTAGTTTAAAAAACACTTGTAATGCTTTATGTTGTAAAACAATAACATTACGAAAGTTTTCACTAGCTAAGATATGTTAATATAGGTAAGTGAAATTATTCTCAGGCAGACAGAATAACAGAAAGAACAATGAAATCCACTTAATCTTAGAGCCACAATCACACTGTGTTTTTAAAAGGAGATAAAAAAGATAGCTTTACTCTGCTTATGATGTATTATACTCAACTCTAACATGGAAAGGGAACATCTTTTCATACTCATGCCTAAGTATGCCTGTCATATGTGCTCACAGCAGTCAAATAATGAAAGGAATTCTCCACTTTGTGAAGACAAGATTAAATTCTAAATTGCACCATCTGAGAACTAATTTTATGATCATGATCTCCAGCTTTTAATCAGCCAGGATTAAAAAAAAAAAAGTTTTTCAAGAAAGAAAACATGCTACAGCTTCTGATACAATGATACAATTTCAATACTAGAAAGTATCCCTCTCTTCTATTGTTAGCTTTTGTTGTTTTCATGTCTCCTTGGTTTAGCTGGGAGGCCTCCCTTGAACTTTTAATTTACTGTGGATATCGTATTCTACACATATTCAGAAGCCAGGAAACTTTATGGGCTTCAGATTGCGATGTTAGGTACACAATACCTCTGTTAGTATGATATCTGAAAAGTCACATTAAAATATGATCCATCAGTTTAACTAAAATGACATCAAAAAATAACCAGGATTATTCTTTTATATTCTTTCTGTCATTTATGTTACAAGGCATGAAGGGTGAAACAATCTCAAAATATATGAGTTGTTATATTTCAGATGCAAAGAGGAGGGACAACTCAAAAGTCTTGAAGCAGATGAAAGGCAAATTTCTAGGTCATTCAAAAAGGTCACTTACTGTCAATCCTATGAAGAAAACTTCAGATTCAGAGTAACACAGAGCTTGGGGGATGATGCACTCTGGAAATACACACCTGTACAGAAGGAAGAGTGAGGATAACAGGAGCAGGTTCCTCTGTATCTCACCCCAACGTGACAGGATTGCTTGGGAGGGAGTGCAGCACAGAGAGGAAAATGCAGGATACAGGGCTCCATGTTGTGACAGCAGAGAGATGGATGTTTTTTGAAAGGAATTGCTTCTCTGAAGCCAGAGATTTATGGCCATAGAAAAAGACACCTGAAAGATTCCTCCGTAAGATAGTGGATAATTTAAGGTAGTGGTTAAATAACAAAAAAAATCTTCCCTATAAAGAGACATCTAATAAAAGGTCAGCAATTGGCTTTTGAAACCAGTGTTGTGAAGGAGGTATTTCCTTAAATACAGCATGGTTTTCTTTTTATCTTCAATTGAACATGAAAAGTCATAACTGTACTAGGATACCAGGAATATATTTAATATTGATCTAATAATGTAAATATCTATTACAATTAAATCATATAGTAAGAAATAAAGCTATTTTAGAGTTCTGCTAGCACTTCGCTTTCCACTGTATGGAAAGACAAATATGTCATCTATGCCTATCCATCATTTACAACTTCTCACCCTCCCTTCTTTGCATTTAGAACCTCCAGAAACTAGAGATCCCTAGAACACTGCCTCTTTGAGAGGAATTACGGAGCAAACAAGCCTGAGGATGCAAACTTCTGAGCAAGGAAGAAAACAGGGGATTCGCTTGTCAAACATCCCTCCTTAGCCATACAAAGGAGCGAGGGAAGGGAAGATGTATCGGGGGCATGCCCGAAGACCCCCGGTGCGGGCGGCAGCGGGGAAGGGGCTCTGGATGGGAAGATGCCTGGGGGACCCAAAGGGAGGCAGGGGGAGTTTCAGGCTGCCAGCGCGGCTCGTCCCTACCCCTGGAGCGCGTCCCGCTGTCCTCGCCGGCAGAGCCGGTCGGTGCCGCCCGCTCCTCCCGGAGCGCCAGCGGGTGAGGAAGGCGGCTGTGGGCCCGCCAGGCAGCCCAGAGCCACCGCCGCCTCCCCATCCCGCGGCCATCCCGGCGGGAAAAGGCTTCAGCCGCTGCCGCACCCTGGCCGTGGGCAGAGTGAAGGGAACTGGGAGCCGCAGGTGAGAACATCCAGTGACAGTGAGTGTCAGCAAAAATGAGAATTTGCAATTTTCACGATTAACACCCCAAACTGCCAGTTACATCACTTCCTGTTACTTCTTATAAAACAGCAGCAGTGTCTGCTTATGGTTCCTAGGAAGATAAATGTTCTGGTGTTTGTGAAGGGCTCCTGCCATCAAGAATAAGCACTGTGTCTGTAGGGATTGTATCCTAGGGTTTTTTAATGTTTTGGGGTTTCTTGCCTACTGAGTACTGTCCAGGTCATGAATATTAAAAAAATGAATATTAAATATTACATGAATAATAATATTAACATGCATAAAAAAACCACAAAACAACAAACCACCAACCAAACAACTCCAAAACTAATCAGAATGGATACGCAAATGAGACTAAATTCCTGTTGGTCAGCTCTGCCAGTACTGATGATTAAAACAGAAATATTAATGGAATCGTGTTGAGATAGCACTCTGTGCAAATGATAGTGACGTACGAGTGATGAACACTCTGCCAAGCAAAATACTGAAAAAATTCTATACTGCTTTTAGAGATCTCTGTCAGCTGTATTTCATTATTATTTTAAGATTAACTTTTTATATCTACTGTAGCTACTTTTACCTTTAGAATAAAGTAGTTGGATGGCAGTAGGATTTTTTGTCCTTCAGTATTGTTTTGTAGAACAGCACTTCAAAATGTGCTTGTGCCAATAAATATTTTAATGATTTCTACTATTTATGTTTCTAAGCTCCAGCAGACAAGGCGCATTGTGCACTAAATGATTATTTCAGCCAATGGAATCAGCCAATGGAACTGTTACATCTGACTAAGTCCCCAAGTTTTGGAAAAAAAGCTAAAAGAAGGTAATGTCACCTGTCACTAACTTAGCAAAAACTATTTCCATTTTACATTTATGGAAATAATTTTGCATCTACAGTTGAAGAAAAAGGCTTTTTGAGCCTCTGCACAACAAAGACGCCACAACTCAGTTAAGACAAAACACTACTGGAAATTCCTGTCATAATCTTAATCAATACTACTGATATAATGTAAATTAGAATCAACAGTTTTGAAACACAGAAACACAAAACACAAAACCACACAGAAACCAGAAACACAAAACACAACCTCCCAGTCAAAGTCACAGGAATGAGATTTATTAACTCCCAGAAAAACATCTGATTTCCATAGCAGAGATTGCTCCTTTACATAAAAGAATTATTGGTGAATTAGCTGTATACATTCCTCATGTTCCACAGGAGCTTTAATAAATTATCCCCAGAAATTGGCTGCATCCAAGCTTGACTTAATGTTGTGCATATTTTCTCGACGTTGCTTGGTGTAAATATTTGCCTCCCCTTTTTGCAGCCGTTGTTTCAGAGCAGATTTCTGCTGCTTGGTCAGCTGACGCTTTATCTTCTGTTTCACCAGCTCCTACAAAGAAACAGGCAATTTGTCATCAAAACTTCTTTGAATCATTTAGCAGTATGACATGACATGATGTCACAATTTTTTCAGGAGCAGCTCATGATTCATGATTTTCATCTTGACTGTAGAAATGAACAGAGTTCTTTCCTTGTAAGAAAATCATAAAACAGTTCAACTGACTGAAAAAGTAGATCCTCTGCTATAGACAAGGTCTGCACGGAGTGCTGTGTGTGTGCTCTGATAGTCTTTATTATAAAAAATAGAATTTTAAATATATTTCTAATTTTGAAGTTAATCTTCAAGTGTGCTCCCACTGAGATGCTAAAGGACTCACACCTCTCAGTGCAGAACACAGGCCTTACAGAAAAATGTAAAAGCTGATTATACTGCAGATCATTCCATGCCCAGCAGTAATTGTTTGGTTTGTGCTTGTTTCTTTAGCACCCTGGTTATTCTGGAGTTTAAATTACAAAAATATGACTGATTCTAAGGGAAAACAACAACTCTGTAACACAAGTGTGGCTAAGGGAGAAGGGGAATTAGTGATTTATAGCTCCTCCTCCAGGTTTTCCCATTCCAACAAGGTGGAGTAGTTCCATGAAATCTCATCTGTTACTTGCACTGTGGCTCATTCTGAGTTCTGCTCTCCATTGTGATGGCAATATCTGCCCACAACAAAAACAAAGCCATGATTTTGCAGATTGTGGCATGGTCCCAGCTCAAGTTGCCACATTGATGCCAAGTGCACACTTGCGTATTTTTTCTTGGACGAAAAAGAGACATCAAATTATTTTCATCTATTCAATCATGGTGGAGTCAACTCTTGCTGGAAACCTGCTAGAATAAATTCTGCAGGGCAGATACCATTATGACATGTAATCTAATGTAATTTCACCAAATTCTATTGCTGAACTGCAGCACTTGGTGTAAAGACTCATCAGTCTTTCCACCATCACATTCTACATGTGTTCCAAAATTCCTAATACCAAGTAGACGTATCACCTACTGCCTGCTCTGGAGTTGAAGAAAAGCACATTAAATTCTGCTGAAAATGCCCCGATTTATGTAATTTAGAAGGTCAAATTCAAATTGCCAAAGAGATCTCTGTTGATGGCAAGTTCACAGAAATCTTTCAGAAAAGAATCTGAAGAAACCTCTAAAAAGAGAGGTGAGAAAGCCAAAATTAAATCTAGACTCAAGGATCCACATTCAAAAGAAATAATATTAATTGTCGCTAGCAACAAAAATCGATGAACTGATGCTGTTAGTACATTAACATTTATTAATATAAATTAGTTATTGGGAAAATGAGAGTTGTTAGTGTTGATATGGAGCTTCAGTGAGAGACCAAAAATCAAAATATGAAGAAGAGTGCTGGAAAGCACTCCCTGTAAGCAGTTACAGTGGTATCAGTCCTATTTTTCTGTGGGAATGGAGATAGACACTGGAGAGGTAGATGGTAACTGTTTTTAAAGATGATTCATGCCAGAGAAGAATTTCAGAAACAGGGGCTAACAGTTATGCGCAATTTAAGGTGGTCTGAGGGTAAACTAGATGACAACGTAACAAAATAATATTTACCGGAGGAATAGTTGAACAGCTCCCAACACTTCTGATTGATGTGATGCTCCTAGTCCTTGTCCTGTGCCCAGCAATGGGAACAATACACTCCTCATTACTGAAACACAAAAATCAATGTATTATCCCATGAACAAGATAAGCACACCTTTGCTTTTATGAGCACCCTGTTTGAGTCTTCACTTTCTGGGCTACAACTTGAAAACTTGCTACAAAACATGCAAGTTTTAAACATTACATGTTTAAACAACCAGTTTAAACATTAACACTGGTTGTTCAAGACAGGCACTTTGTGAAAGAAGAATTTGTTGCGTAACAGCCATGTAAGTATCAAGCACCAGAAGAGAAACCCCAGGGCACTAAAACACTTCAGATCCTGCAGAATGTTTTGACGGTATTTAACTGAAAAGCAAAAACAAATGAGGAGGAGTATGATCTCTGCATCCATATACATGGTGGGCTGGCAAACTCAAGAAATATAATTTCACACACAAGGGGTTAGTGTGAAGGCAAGCAGGAATTTCTATGTCAGGAAAGGAATTAAAAGCTGAAACAACATACAGTACAATATATTTGAATCAAACACTCCAAACAGCTTGTTCTTGATAACTTCAGCTGAGTGAGTAGCAGAACATTTGGCTTTGACACAAAGTATTTGAATGATGAACTTCGTCAGGGAAGTTATTTAGAAGCAGTATTTTAACATCACAAACTCCTTCATTATCAATATTAGCTGAAATGAAGAAAAAGGGGAAAAAATCCACCACAGAAAATAGGTTGGTCTTTGAAATTCAAAACCTGTTTTCTCATTAGGTAAATACAACAGAGGTGGACAGCCACACCACCAATAGGAAGGGTATTTACTGGTATATTTTCAAAATAAATTTAATTTTTAGTCTTCAGTTTAAACAAGGGCAGCTGAAGAGCAGTCCTTCTTGAGCTACTTTGGGGGGCCAAGGAAAGGGTGAGACTTCTAGACAGTAAATGTGAATCTTTACCTGTACTGACTGAATTCCTCATTTAAAGCTGATGAGTTGACCAGCTCAGGGCATTCCTCTTCATTCTCCTTAGCCTCATGGCACCCTCCTTGACCTGCCTGATCTTCCAGTTCAGCAGCATTTTCAGTTAGTCTTTTGCCCTTAAAAGAAGTAACTGCAGAACTCTCTGCATCCTCACTGGATTTCCAAGGCACAGCTGGCCCTTCGTCTTCTTCCAAGGCTGAACTCAACTCTGCCATATTTAGTCGTTGCGTATTTTCCCTGCTTTTAGCTGTATCAGCCTCCTCCTCACTGCTGCTTGCAGCGCTGTCAGAGGCTCTGCTTTCAGAGAAATCACCCACTTCACATGTGAAGTCTTCACTGCTCTGTTCATTTCTGCCGAAGAAGTTGAGCTCTTTCTCAGCATCCTCTGGAAGTTCTAACATCTCTGTATTGTCATCCTCATCAGAACCTGTGGGGTAAAGCAGTTCACCATCTTCCTGCATCTCCTTTGCATAGCCACTGGCAGCAATCTCTTTATCAAGAGAACATTCTCTCCTGTGGAAAAAGAACGTTTTCTTTTAAGCTAAATTTAATAAGCTAAATTTAATAATACTAATATACTACATTTTGGGCTTAAAATGCTAACTAAGCTAGACTAAAATTACCCACTATTAAGAAAAAAGATACACTGTTGAATCACACAAAATACATGATGGTGTTGAGCTTTAGGTGAAATATTAACTTAGAATGTAATCCAAGAGAAGAAAACTCCTCCAGAAGATGATTGCATCTCCATAACCTGCATTTATAGGGTTTTTTTCAGGAAATTGTTCTACTTTAGCAGCAATAACATTTTGGTTTAAGTTCAAATCATGCTTAAGCAAACAGAATACTAAAGGGTCTGACATACAAAGGCTGATTAAAGTGTAGAAATCCTTAGGAAAAGTGCTCAGAATTAAATAAAACAGTTTTCATTGTAACAGTTTTGGTCTCTTTATACAGTTTCAGTGTAAGTTTCAGTCTTAAAATAAGTGAAAAGTAATTTTACTTTTCAGAAGGAGTCAAAAGACTCTAGGAAATCTGAATGTAATAATCCCTAAGGAGGTAGCCACTCTATTTACAAGCATTTAAAATAATTTTGAAACAGAAACCCAAATTAATCTTCAATATATTAGATTATTTAACTGTTAATTAAAATCAAAGAGTCTGATTCTGCATCACTGTTAAAATGTCCTGGACATTCATCATTTGGATCAAGCTTTCAGGTTGACCTCTCTTCCTCGGTTGCAGGAAGACAAGGCAGCAGAGGATTTTAAAGCACACTTGAAAACCACTTACAGTAACTTTGAGGAAAACACAATAGAAATGAGAAAAATAGAAATGAGTAAAATTATATAGTCAGGCCTATTTTTTTTAGTTTGTCCCACAGGCATCTCTCACAGGAATTCACTTTTCTCAGAATACCAACACTAGTGCCATAAGTAAAACAAATTCATCTGGTCATTTCCACCTGATGTCTTTGAACGTTGGGAAGAGCTCACTCTCATAGTTGAAGCGTTTCTTGAAGAACTCCTTAATACAGTTAACATCTCTGTCAAAATACCTGTAAAAAGTACAGAATTGTACAAACAAAAATTCAGTGAAGTCTACTGCAACAAGAAGCATTTATCCAATGTGGTTTTATTTGAAAATTATTTTCATGAGTGATCTCAAGCCAAAAGGCTAGAAAGGGAAACTGGATACAATTCATTTCTGAGTGTCACTAAACCAAACAATATTATCTCTGAGAAGCAATTAATCACATATTTATTCTGCAGAGACATTCCTACTCATTCTTTGTTTGGAACATTACTTGCGCTGCATCACAACACTTGCAGAAAAAGTCTTCTCTTCAGGAGAAGACTTATGGAAACAAGTCATGGTTTGCTTTCATCAGCATTTGTCAATTCACCTGGAAAACACCTTTGGATCTAAACCTACCATTCAGCATTTGCATGCGATGTTGACATCATCTGAGGGAAATCAATCAAAGTGGCATGGTCGTTATTATCCAAGATGAGATTAAACTCATTGAAATCCCCATGGATCAGACCATGATTGGCAAGTTTTACAATCAGGTCCATTAATTCACTGTAGACCGCAGCTGGATCTTCAATGTGGCGCACCTGGCACCTGAAAAGTTAAGTAAAATTAATAATCTCAACCTTGAAAGACTTCATTTAAAAATACAGATAAAGTATATGAAATACATTTGACAGAATGCCAAAGTAATTCAAATTAAAAGGGCCCTCAGGTCTCTGGTCCAGCATTCTCCTGAAAGAGAGAGACCAGACTGCTCAGGTCTCTGTCTAGTTGGGATAGAAAACTTCTGGGAATGGAGAGAGACAGTGAAACCTTCCCAAGCAACTTGTGCCACTGCCTCTCTGTCCTCAAGAGGAGAAAAAAACCTCCTTAAATCCAGGCTAAACCTCACCTGAACTCACTCACTGTCTCCCACTGAGCACTGCTGTCATAATGCATTATGTAAATAATGGACCAGCAAACTTATATGTTTCTCCTGTTTTAGGTAATGTAATCGTGTCAGTAGGAGCTAAATCTTTTTATGCTGAAATTAAAATGGCGCATAAGAATCTGATTCTTACACAAAATCAGATTTTCTAGATTATGTTAGGAAAAGAAGAAAAATTAAACTTCCACTGCAGACTGCCACAAGGAACTTGAAGTGTTCTGTTTACACAATGGATGTGGAATTATTTAACAAATGAGGGTGGGAAGTCTTTTCCACATTATTCTTCTACTATTTTACTTTGGAATTAATTCCCTTTTGATTAAACTTAAGATCTTGAATCCTATACAAGACAATGGACCTGTTTATTCTGTAACTAGAAACTTTAAATCTCTGGACTACACCTGGGTTATTGTATGAAAAAGACAGGTTTTGGTTTTGAATGCTTTTGCATTCAAATACAAAGCAACCCTTCATCTACAAACCTCAATAATATTCAATGTTTCTAGAGGTTGAAAAGCTCAAGCAAAATAATCTTTCTCAAAGGTGCAAAACCAGATTAGACATGGTAGTCTGTTATAAACAGTGCAGAACTGAGTTACAAACTCACCTGTATTAACAGAGAAAGGATCACAAATTGGAGCTCAGAACCTAAGGGATATTAATACTCTATATACAAAGTAACATATAGAATGTGCAATTTCTCAGTAGAAAACAAGAAAAAACCCTAACCCTGTTACTTTTCCTAAGGTTGCCAGGGTCTCTGTAACACAGAGGATTCAAGCTTTCACTACTTACAAAGGATATCCATCAACAAGTTCCATAACAACTGCATGCCTGTTGTAGTCTATGGGCTTCGGAACAGGAAATTCTCTGTCATGCAAAGCCTGGAAAGAGACAACACAATGAAAAATTAAAATTAAATTGTTAAGGAAACATTACACATATTGACAAACCAACACCTAGGGTAAACTGTACATATCACTGTGATAGCAGCATATATTGCCCAAATCACATGCCTAGGAAGGAAAACAGCCTCACAGCCACTGGACCTCCCACTGCAAAGACAATAAAATTTAGAAGTTTAGACACTGAATGCACTGCCTACAGTTTAATTATCACGCATCTAGAAGAAAATCACAACAAACTGGAGAAATGACACAACCTCACCTGGTACATTAGCCTGTGGAATTAGTAATAGAAATAGGAAATGGGGTGCTTGGAGTTAGAAAAGAATTACACACTAAGCTGCTGCCAATACACTCCTGCCTGATTAGCCAATCTATACTCAGTTGCTGTAAACACAAGTATGTGTTTGTTTGTGCATGTGAACACAAGTAGTAATAATCGGCTTTATACCACACTAAAATTAACCAAAGATAAGTCATAATATTTTGAAGCTCTCCTGTTTGCATTTTCTAGCACAAATTTAGTCATTCATTGGATCTACTCAACTTTTTTATGAGTTTATTCTATTTTTACTCATTTTGTTGTTACCAGTGAACTTTTCTAGAGAGTCCTAAGTTAAAGCAACATAAACACAGTATTTGTTACTTAAGTATTTCTTCTTTACAGCACTCAATTAAACCTCCCCCAGTCCTCTGCTCAGGGAACCTGACCACCACAATAACATTCCTACAAGTTCTGACCACATAAGGTTTTACCAGCTGGACCACCTGGACAGAAGATCTAAATGATGGTGTTAGTTCTTTCTCTCTCTGTGGAGGCCACAGAGACAATTAATCATGGTTCTTTATTTACAGGAACAAGAAAATAATTTCATGTAAATATTACTCTTGAATAACACAAAAGGGAGAAACAAAAACGAGGTTTTTATTAGTAATTAGTTTTCAGCTATCATCTTTCATCACTATAAAATATCTGTGGATTTTTGAAGCAGATAAAAAACCCACAGAATTCAGGATTAGCAATATAATGAAATCTTTTCTCACAGCACAGAACTAAGTGTGCCTTTTTAGATCAAAACACTAGTTTTGATCTGGAAGGTCTCCCTCAACAGCACAGCAACAAGTGAAAGCTTGGTAAAATAAAAAACAGGTTAATTTTAAGAAACGACAACTGCTTCCCAGTTTATGCAATAAATTTTTGAAGGAAAAACTGCAGAACTGGTGATATATAGATTATCTATCCATAAATAACATAATTAATTTGAAATTCTCCCATGATACCTGAATCTGTTCCATGTGATTTCAATGGCAAAGCTTAATTTTGGCATTGGGAAGTGTACAAAGCATGGTGCATTGACACTTTCTGAAATGTATACTTTAAGTCCATGAGGGGAGAGATAAAAATGAAGCATAAATCCTGCCAGTACTGTGAACACAAAGTGATCAAAAGACAGCCTGAGAAGCATCTTCCAGCCTGTCCCACCATTGCTGGCTCTGAGTGAATGACCATCTACCTTCATGTAGGCAAACTCCTTCATTGCTGCTATCCGGGACAGGTACAGCCAGGACATTTTGTGCCTGTGCTTGTGGTAGTCACGTTTGTTTTTCAGGTTGCGAAAGGAGGTTCTCCCCAGCCGGTGCAGTTTCAGTGCAAACTGTTGCTCCTCTTCGTTGGCAACAATGTAAATATCTAGAAAATATGTCACAACACAGATCTAAGAAATTAATCATATCTAACGAGCCAGATGAAAAAGGGCAGTGAAAGATTGTTACCTCACTCCTCACCCTTTCTGACCCACAAGTTTTAGCAAAGGCAGCTAATTATATACAGTGTGTATCAAAAGTTTGAACATGAAGAAATTACTGTTAAAGAGTTCATGGTACTCCAGTAGAAGAAATGCTGATGGGATCTGAAGTATCTTTCAGTGGCCTGGTGCTTTTAACTACATCCTGGAAGAGCTTTTCTTTCCGGAGCAACAGATAGACAAGCCAAGGGACCAGATGTTTAATTTTGTGTTAACAAATACCCTAAACTTAATTTCTAGTATTTGTCCCAAATAATCCCTTTCTCCAACTACAAAAGTCACATTCTATGTCAAACTACATGAACATAGCAGGAACCAAGATAGCATTCCAATAGTTTTGAGCCTATTTTACTTTACTACCTTACCTTTTAAGTGGGATGAAAAAGCTGAAATTATCTTTTTGTTAAATGGTTTGAAACTCTTCACAAAGCACAACACAAGCAGCACCCGCCTGCAAAGTACCTTTTTAAATAATGAACCAAGAAACAAACAAATTGGGCAAAATGCAATTACACTGTTGTAAAAAAATACTCAAATGCAGCCAGAAGCCTCACAGAGTATTTGAACATGCTCTGTTCAAATACATCTCAGTGTTTGACAGATTAACTGACCTGTCTACCCAGAGGAAAACTCCGCTAGCTTCTGGCAAAATATTTGCAGTATTACAGAAGTGTTTGCTTTAAAAAAAATTTAAAACTGTTATTTTACTTTACCTGATTCTTTGCCAACACCCATCTGGTTCCCCACAGAACTGATGACTTGTCGGGAAGAGAAAGTTTTCAGAGCCAGGTAATCATATCCTGCATTAGTTAACCGATAACCCTGGACAGCTGGGTAAAAAGAAAACACATTTCACTCCTTGTTATGCACACATACCATTTAAAATAAATGTCAGTTTAGTCTTGTTTCTTGCAGTAAGCAGCACCCAAGTAATATTTCACCCCTTGGCTCTTACCAGCCCCATTTGACTGAATGGTGAAAACATTTAAATTGGATTGGAGCAATCCCTCAATCCTCAGAAGAACTGGGACAAAAGGGAGAACACAGACATCCCCACTGTGTTTGTAGAGCCAGATCCAACTAAAAAGTTGAAGGGAATAGGGAAAGACCTGCACCACCTGGTCAGATAACAAATACTGCTTCAAGTGATGATTCTTTTTACCTTATTCTGAGCAAAAAAGAAAGTTAACTGTTCATATTTTTTCTGTCTCTTACTTCTCAAGATACAAGCAGACACAGCATCTGGTGCTACACAAACGCACATTTCCAGGCTGAGTCCAAGAGAAGGCAAAGCAAACATGCTGGGCACTCCTACATACCAACCTGTTGGGCAGGTGCCACTGTGAGGGACCGGGGACAAGATAAGAAAGGGAGTCCAACAAAAATTCAAACTTACTTTTAGTTCGTTCGTAAGCCAGAAGTTTGTGCTTCGCCAGCTCTCTCAAAATTTTATTACAGCCACCGTGTTTAAGGCTGGCAATGGAAGCAATTAAGCTAGCAGGAACTATTTCATGGTTCTTCATGCCCATTTCCACCTACAAGAGTAATTAAAAACATATTTTTCAGCACTGTGTTGAAGTACAATGAAGTACAGATCGAGCTCAAGAGTAAAATCTCTCTTCAAATAGGCAATTTTTAAAGACTACAGAGTTTAAGACTTAACTTTCTACGTTTTAAGCCTTAACAAACCTTTCCACTTGCTTCACTGCTCCTTGGCAGCCTAGGTACAACCCACCCGGGGAAGTTCTTCAGTGCCAGCCACGACACGAGCGGCTAATTAGATTTCAGTCCCAGTCACGGGGAGCAGCGAGAAAGAGACGCTGGGACGCTGTCTCACCGTGATGGGTCTGCGATCAGCCGGGCATCCCCGGGGGACTTCCCAAGCATCCCCAAGAACTCCCTGTGTCTCCCGATTCCCCCCAGCCGGGGGGCTGAAGGAGACACCGGCCCGAACCGGGCCCTCCCCACAAGAGGCCAGCACGGAGCCCCAGCGGAGGCACCACAGGCCCGCCCCGGCCCGCTCACCGCGGTCAGCACCCTGAAGTGCTCCCGGGACAGGTACCGCAGCATCACCACGTTCAGCTTCCCCATGGCCGCACCGGCAGAGGTGCAGGGACGGGGAAAAGAGGAAAATAAGGAAAAAGATCACGAAAAGGATGAGGAGAAAGATGCGGCGGACGAGGAGCACGATCACGGGCCGCGCATGCGCAGCAGCGCCTGGCCAGGTCCTGGCAGATGCGCGCGCTGCCGCGCTCCACCGGGTCCTGCCGCGCTCCGCCCGCCACCAAGCCGGGAACCCGACCCGAAACGCAGAGAAACTCAGCTCCGAGCTCGGCGAGACCCCCTTCCGTGCCTCCCTGCCGAGGGGGAGTGTTTTGGGATGCCCGTGCAGCTGCCAGGACCTGTTGCCGTGGAACGCTTCCCGCTTGTCACGTGGTGCGGCGGGACTATGTGGAATGCCCGGGAGCGGCGCGGTCGGTGTGGCTGGGAAAGAGCTGTCTTCTCCGGGGGATAACCCGGTGTTGCTAACCTATTTAAACACAAATCCAGACGTTTTGGCAAGCTAACGTAGCGAAAAGCTCTTTGGTCTTCATTTACACTTCATAGCGAGTATTTCACCAGAAGAAAGTGAAGAAGGTTCGCGTTCCGTCACATAGACCCCTGTGAAAGCAAGTTCTGAATGCCAAAATGTCAACACTTGTTGCAGTTTCCTTCACGTTAACATACTAGAACCTCATCTGGCACATTTCTTGCTCTCCCATGTTTTTTCCTTTTTCCCCCCACTGTTGACGATATAAAAATAAGAAGGCAAGATCATTTTCATTTCTCTCAGCCAGCCATCTGTGTTCAGCTGTGTTATCTTAAAAAAAGAAAAAAAAAACAAACAAAAGCCTTGCAAAGAGCAGAAGACAGCCCCATCACATACTGTGATGCACATACTGTGAACAAAGACCCATTTATTATCTGTGATCTCTGACTCTTACATCTCTTGTAGGCTATATGTTTGCTCAATAAATTTCCACCCTTTATTGTGGTCTGTAAATTTTAGAGACTCTAATTGCTACAGATTAAAGGCAAAGTTAATTTCATCTGTCTGTCTTTGTTTTTATCTAGTGCTAATTCCATGGTCAGTACTCTCAGATGAATCCGTTTCATGGATGCACAACAGGAAACAGGCTGAACTGCATCCTCCAAAGTACTTCGATTTTGGCCCAATTCCTCACCCAGCTGACACAAAACAAACATTACCCTTTTCCAGGCACACCTATCAGCAAATGAAGTCCATTTTTTTCTACTCTTTACTGGTGGTTTTTTTGGTGTTTTTTTTTTGTTTGTTTGTTTGTTTTTCATTTTGTTTTAAGAATCCTTGGCTTTTCTGCCTTGCTCTGATTCTAGACCATGAGCTGAAAAGATCCTGTCAGTGATTCTGGAGCAGATTTTGCCACCTGGTTTGCAGGGGAAGAAAGAAACTTCCAGCTTCAGGAGACAGGGAAATAAAGACTTGGGGCTTGGTGTCCTTGTCCAGCTTTCCATTATGAATTTATGACCTTTGTCTATATTTTCCTTAATAATCTGACTGCCTAAAGAACCAGTTAGTAAATTCTGTGTTCCTCATATTTCACTGTTCCATTTGCCCACAGAAGCAAAAAGAGCCCCAAAGAATCCACAATTGTGTAGATATAAATTATTCTCCAGGGATCTGTCTTTCTCTAAGGGTGCGAAATCTCCAAGAAGAGGAGACCCAATCATTAGAGTCAGAGTTACTGACAGCAGTCTAGAAATAGAAAATGCTATGCGAAATACTTACCGTTTTCTGCTTCAGAATTTCATGAAAATTTGTTATGCTTTCTGTGATTGTGCTTTTGGAAAGATTAAAATATAAACTGCTCTTTCATGTACAAGAATTTCTGTAAGAATTTGTGAAAAAAAACCCCGAACACCAAAAAAGCAAACAGCTAAAAGCAGACAGCTGATCTCCAGAGACAAGAATTAAATGGTTACTTTTTCCTTTATGTAGAAATTGTCTGGGTGCTTAAGGAAAATGTATCCCTAATCCACAACTCAGGGATGTAAAGTTGTAAAGTCTTGGCAGCACGCTTACTTAGGCAAAACCATACTGCAATTATGCAGTGTTTTGATGCTTTCAATGAAAGTAAATATAAGGAAAAGCAGAAGTAAAACTCAACTGAATTGTGTGTTATAAAACCGACCAAACTTCATATTCTGGAAAGAAATCATAAATTTTGACATTGTTGAGTGTTTCAGTCCATGAGAGCTCTTGTTGACATATGGTAAGATATGAAACAGGTCAATTGAACAAATTTTCATATTTTGTTTGTTTTTTCCTTTTGAGAAAGGGAAATGGAAAGATCACAGCATCCTGAAGGCTAGCACAGACTAATCCTCATCAGTCCTGCTGGCAACTCCTTCAATTGCTTTGACACCCAGATTTGGGCCAACCAGGAACAGTACAAAGAAATCCAGGCAGGCAGACAGCTACAGTGCCATTCATCAGTCCTGGAAAAAACATTCCAGAGCTTGGCATCTGTGCTTCAGTGCTTGCCAAGCGCATCCCCAGAGTGGCCACACAGGCGTTTGGCTTTCACAGCAGTGAAACAGAAGGAAAGCAGAAGATATCTGTGAGCCACAGTGTGAGCAGTGGGAAGCACACTGCCATGGTCCTGAGAATCAGAAAGGTAAAAGCTTTGAAAGTCGTACGTTGGGGTAAGGACAGTTTAATACGGGAAGCAAAGGCTGCACACACAAGCAAAGCAAAATAAGGAATTAATACCCTGCTTCCCATGGCCAGGCTGGTGTTCAGCATCTCCAGCAGAGCAGGGTCCCACTGCACATCTCAGTGACTTGAAAGGACAAATGCCATCACTCCACATGTCCTCTGCTTCCTTCTTCCTCCATTGTTTTATACACTGAGCCTGATGCCATATGGTCTGGAATATCCCTTGGGTCAGTTTGGGTCACCTGTCCTGGCTGTGTCCCCTTCCATGTACCCCCCATCCCCTCAACTGTGTGGCAGGAAGAATAACAGGAAAGGCCTTGGCTTTGTGCAAGCCCTGCTCAGCAATAGCAAAAACATCTCTGTATTATCAGCCCTGAGTTCAGCACAGGTCAAAAATACAGCCCCATAACAGCCCCTGGGAACAAAATTAACTCCACTTCAGCCAAAACCAATACAGAGTTGCAGAGTAGAAACTGTGGAAATGGCCCCCTTGTTGATCCTCACTGGTTCCTGTCAGTGCCCAGCAGCAGGGCAAGGGCAGGGGCAGTGCCCATGCTGCCCCTCACAAGAACTGGTCTGCAGGGAAAAAAGAGCAGAGCAGGAACAGCCAAACCTGAGCACAGCTCAGTGAACCTTTATTACTGAAATTCACAGATCTCACCCCAGCCAGAAGGCTCTGCTGCTGCCCTGCAGCACCAGCCAGGCACAGGGATGCTGCATGGGGGGACTCACTGCTGCCAGATGATTTTCAGGTTCGGGGGCAGCTCTGCAGCTGTGAGTTCATCGATCTTGGTGCTGTCCTTCACGGGGGTGCGGTAGAAGCCCAGCACGTCCCCAGCGCAGCGCATGCGGTGCAGCTGCGAGTTGGGGACGGTATGTCCCAGCTCTGTGGCCAGCCGAGCCAGCAGGCGGTGCTTCAGCCTCTTATCCTGCAGGGGAGCCTGCTGCCAGTCCTCGGGAACAGAGGGCCCGAAGACCTCCCTGACATGGGACTCAAGGCAGCTCTGCAGGTTCTCAGGCGGAACGTAGCTCCGGCGGCGGGGCGGGGGGTGCATCAGGTTGGGCTTGCTCCTCTCCTCCTTCTCAGGAACTGCTCCGTCTGCTTCCACTTCTCTTTCCTCCTTCCTGCTGGCACCAAAACACATTCTCAGCCTCTGGCTACTCAAGACAGAATCAGAGCCTTTTTGTATTTGTGGTGTTTTAAACCACTCAATCCAGACATTCTACACATCCCATGGACTCATCAAGTCTATTGGCCAGAAGAAGGCACAGGCCTTCCCAAAGTGCTGCTCTGCACGCAGGCCGCCTCCGCAGAGCAATCACCCACCCACCTTCTATCATGGCTCTGAGTGAAAACAGAATTTTAACAAGACTAGTTACTTATTTTCTGTTACTGCTCCGTTTTCTAATTTGTTGTGAATAAAAAGCATATCAGAAAATAACTACAACTACAGAAGAAAATCACTGTCCATATGTAAAAAAAAAAAATCAGCCCTAGTTTCTAAGTAAAAAATTTTGCTTTCTCATATGCCCCAATATAGTCGACAACCCATGCGCGGTTTCACGCAAAATGTTACAAAGGAACTGTTTTTCATTCCCGCGAAATCCCTCACTTCCCACTCCTAATAAAAGCAGTAACAACTCTAATGGCTCCAGCCCTGCAGCACTGCACCCCCACCAGCAGTGCACCTCGGTGGGCTCTGCTTGCCCAGAGAACCTGTGGAGTCTCCTTCCCTAAGGACATTCCAAAGCCATAGACAAACCCTGAGGGCTTTGCTCAGGCGGTGCCGGGCTAAATGACCTCCAGAGACCCACGGCCTGGTGCAGGCCCAGCATGCGGACAAGGCCCGAAGCCACCCCCGGAAGCCACCCTGTGCCCTGCGGGTACCTGGGGCCGCCCCACAGCGCCCTGAGCCCCACGGGGCCGAGCCCCGGCCTCTGCCGCGCCGCCACCTGCAACGCCCGCACCGCCGCCATGCTGGGGGCGCGCCGGGCGCCTTCCGCTGCCACAGCGAGTGACGCATTTCTGCCGCGCCCCGCACAGCCTCATGGGAAATGTAGTCTGTCCCCTCAAGCCAGCCCCCTCGCTGAGAAACGGAATGTGTGGAAATTTCTTTAGGAAAAAGCGTTCTTTGCTGTTTGTTCTTTGTGCGCTTTCAGGCCTAATCAACAAGCAGGGAGATTCAATCAAGCTGACAACAAGCTGTAAGTGATGCCCGGGTGTTGAAAATTTGCAGTACCACAAAAGAATATGCTGAATTGTAAGGGACTCATCAGGACCATTGAGTCCCACTCCTGGCCGGCACAGCACCATTCCCAAAAGTCACACCATGTGCCTGAGGGTATCGTCCAAATGCTTCTTGAGCTCTATCAAGAGCTGGTGCCATTTCGGTGAATTCCTACTTGTTACACTGCTTTTTCTCACCGGAAAATCTAGCATGGAAACATACTTTCCAGATGGTATATGGAAAAGCAATATGATGCTACAGTATCAGGCTAAATGAAGGAGCAAGTTCTGATGTCCTGTAACAAAATGTGCTTGTGAAAATCATAGTTGTCAGATCAAAGGTCCACATTGAGGTGCACAGCTGCAAGACAATTTCCCCAAAATTCCACATAACCACCCATATTGCAATGACATGCAAACTTCTCTGTTGTGATGCCTGAAAGAGAAGCTGGAAATAAAAGCACATGTGTCTATAGAGCAGGTATTTGTTTATTGCAATACTGGAGGTGAGGGGGATTTCTCCTCCTAACTCACCCACCTGTGTCAAGTACTGTGGTATATTTATACAGTAACTGTTGCTTAGTGTTACTGTGTCACTAAAACATCATCGTATACATGCCAGAACTAATTGACACAGCGTGATCTGAGGGTTCTAAATAGTTGTTTTGCACTGCGCTTGCACCTCCCCACTTTCGGGGTCATTTCAGCTTTGTCTTTGGAACATGCACAATTATGCTGTTCCTTGGTCTGTCTGGTTTTAACTGGCCTAAATTCTTTGTTTTGCGGCTAATTGACTTTGCACTTGCCAATTTTTCATTAGTACTATACTTATCTGTCTCTGAAACTATCCATGGGGTGAGCTTTTTTCCTTTTTTTTTTTTGTCCATTCAGTATTAAGCAACTAGATAACCATATACTAGCCATTACATGGTATAAAACATTATTTATATCCGGTTATATAGATATAAAAGTTATGACTCAGGTTATATAGGTATGAAAAGCTGTGATTCATGTTATATTGGTTTCAGGTGATATAGATGTATAGAAAGTTATGATTTAGGTTATATTGATAGCAGGTTATATAGATACATCAGGTTATATGAGTATCTTATAACTCAAGATAAATAAGCACCTTGTAACTTTGATCTAAGTTATATAGGCATCAGTTGCTTAGCAGAATTTTTTAGTGAAAAATACTGATGCTGTATAAATGATGTATCAGCATTGCAGTTTATATGAATCCACACTACAATCATTCACCAACTCTAGGCCTATAGGTTTGATTATTTGCTTTAATTTCTTCCTCCCCATTCTGCAGGCCAGTACTCCTGGGGGGAAGTATAGCACAAGGACTGCTGGACAAGCGTCATACCCTCAGCAACATCACCCTCTGCAACCTTGGACATTGGCACATTTTTACCAGAGAGACCCAGTGTTTGCCTGCAGAATGACGTCATTTCTCCATTTGTTTGGCTGCTGCAGTGACCCTTTGGCCTTGACAAGGACAGGTGAGACCCTGATTTCTCTCTCCACAACACTGTCTTTCTCCTTGAGCCTCCCTTGTGCAGCTGCATGCCAAGGTCAGTGCTTGTAGGAAACCTGAGGAGCCTGCCAGGCTGCCAGTCAGCAGAGAAACCTCTGAAGGAGCTGACAGTGCAGTCCAGTCAAAGGCCTTGTGCTTCTGCTCCTCTGTTTTCTTCCATGCTGCCCCACCTGATCCATGGTTTTTTTTGCTGAAGGAAGATGTGGCACATGACATGGGCATAAAGCCTTCCCTGCTTTAAAGTGTTTGCTTTACATTCCATTTCTCCCATCCTAGCAGAGAGACAAACCCCATGGTGTATTAAAGTTTCTCCACCAGAACAGAAGCACATAATATAGATTAAAAATATTTAAAATTAAATTTCTTATCTAAGACCCTCTTGAGACCAAGAAGGTGCCATAATGGTGGTCTTCTTCCTCAAAGTCAGTCAGTTTGAGTCCTTTTATTCCTGCTTTGTTTAGAAGCTGATGTAGGAAGGAAGTTCTTGGAAGTGTTTTATTCTTGATGTCATCTGCAATATGGCCTCATGGGCCATTAGAGAAAATCTGTGGGAGTCTTCTTGAAAAAAACCAGTGTCAGACATTTAGACACTTTAAATAATCCCCTGCAACCCACCTTGCATTCTTAACCCTTCAGAAGTACATAAATGTATTTCCAGGTGGATAATAGCTGGTGTGTGCCTTTCCAGGCCTTCCAACCCTTCAATCCAGCACTCCAAGCACAGGATTACAGGTCCTCACAGAATATTTGAGGACATAGAGGTAAAAAGGTGAATGGATATGATCTTTTTCACTTAATTAGGAATGGGAGTATTTTCAAGTCAGAAAATGGATTGAAGGATCATAGTAGATGATGTCACTGTTAGTATGCAGACCCATCACACTGACCATGCTGTGCAGAAATAACAGTGATATTAAAATTACACTGGAAAAGAGTACATACTTCCATCACACATAATCATACTTTGGGGGTACTTGTGCCTCTAAAAAATATCTTACAGTGGTTTTGTGTGTCCTTAAACAATTAAAGGAATAAACTTGCATCATGAGGGGAATGCAGTGCACTTATTACATTCAACCAAACCACTAACCCAACATTTTGTTTTAAAAAAAGCAAAAAGGTAAACACTTGGCTTCTATAAAGGGAAACATTTAATTACTTATTATCTCTTTATCTGAGCAGTACATGATCCCTCCAAAAAAGCACAATTAGGTAGGTGCTGCATGTTAATATTTGCATTAAGTTTGCAAAATACAAACCACAGCAGATGTCTGAACTGGACAAACTTGCTGAAAGGACCATTTGTAGATGTGGCTTCTGTCCATATCACTGGACACCAAGGCAGAAATTCAAAGAGAAGACAGGCACAGCTGCCCAGAGGCTTAGAAACAGAACAATTAAATGTAACTCTTCATCAACATTTAAAAATCACTATTGTTCCTAGCTTCCATGTTGGTTCTGCCAACATGGCATTTCTAGCTTGTCATGAAGAACAAAGTCATGGGAGAGGACACTGATGTTGTTGACCCTTAGCCTGTAGGTACATGGATAAACTGGCTGATGGGGTGGATTCTCTCAAAGCTGTCAGGACAGATCATCAGTGGAAATGAAGTTACTCCAGAATGGAGGCATGCAGTGAAGAAGCACAGACCATGGAGTACCTAATACTCCATGCATTTTTGGCAGGTTTGTGTTTTACTGAAGCTTATTCAGAGCCACATGTTAGGCCCTGCCATCTGCTGAATTCAGATACAATGTCTGTAAAGCTGTCGTGAAAATACACAAAATGAAACTCTGACTTTGGGAGAGAAACTGCCAATGCCTTTGTAACTACAATTGTCTCTCACAGAAAATTACCTTATTTTGTGAAATATGTACCCTCTGTGTACAAAAGTAAGCCAAGGTCAAATCCAGCACTGAGAGCTTTGATATTACCTCAGGTCCCTGTTAAAATGCCTCAATTTTGATTGGAGAAGGGCCTGAGAAATCTGGTCTAGTAAGACCTGCTTCGAGTGGGGTTGGATCAAAATTATAAAATCTGTGCCATTGCATGAACGCGGGAGTATCCTTCTTTGTCAAATATGGTAAGGAAAGATGGATCTGCCAATCAGGAAAACAAACAGTGGGACATAGAAAGAAGAGACTATTAATAGATTTTTTATAGAAAGGTTGTTTATTTTGTAGGAAGTTTTCTTGTAAATAACTTCATTTTAAAAAAAATTTGGCCTGCATCCAGACAAATTGCTGCTGAAATACCCAATCTGGTGATTCACAGCTCCTCACCACAGGAAGGAAGGCTTTTCTCTCTTCAAATTCAGTGCCTTCTGACTACGACATTGATGCCTACTGGAGCTAGAAAATCTTCTTGGGCTTCTGATCTAGTACAGACCTGTCAGTTTATGCCCTGTGCTCTGCCTGCGTCATGCTTACATTGGACATGCTTTGGAAACAAATGTAGTTTTTGTTTAAGTTAATAACTCCCCCTGAACTATCTTGGACAGTAAAGCCTTGGGTCCTGCTGATGGCGCATCAAGAAAGACTCCTCTTGTGCAAGCAGCAGCTGTTGCATTGAAGAAGTCTCCGAACTATTGGGAACGAACCAATACCCAAGCAAATCCATACTGTTTGTTTCAAAAATAGTCACTAAGCTTGTTTTAAAGTGAAAGAAATGAAGCTCTTAAGGCCACATTTCAGGGAGTTAATACCATGCTTTGAGCTTCTGTAGTCTGAGATGGTGCAGCTCAACTCTGCTCCCCTCACAGAAAAGAGAGGGAAAAGGCTTTTGGGTGCTTGGATACTGCATTTTTAGCCTGAACTGCAGAACAAAATCCAACAGGAATTAAGAATTCACTGTAGCCTCCCATTCTTTGTTCTGAGGGTGACATGCACTTCTCTGACTTCTAATTTCTAGTAAAACATGCAGCACAGAAAAGAAAAAGAAGACTCAATCTGCTTCTGGGAGATTGGAAGGCAGCCGCAGGAGCCCTTTCCTGGGATGCTCCATTGGCAGGGTGGGCACTGTGCAAGTACCTGAGTAACTCAGAACAACTTCCTGAGGCTCAGCAAAGCAGCACCTCTGTTGTGAAGGTGAGTTGTGTACTTTAGGAAATTGTCCCAGAAGGGCATAAAGAATTTCTTAACCTGCTTCTTGCACAAAGGGGTTTGTTCTCACCTGGTTTATCTAAAACTCTCACACTGGAAAGTTCAAGCCCTGGGCCCTTTGCACATTGTTTGGTCTCACAGTCAAATTCTGTCACCTCTTATGCCATGAAAATTGTCTTCTGGTTTAGAAGGGACGCCTCAAATTTATATTCTTAATTTTCAGCTACGAGGCTCAGTGAAATTATTGACCTCTCCTGGACTTTTGAAACGTCAAATTAAGTACTACTGGACAAACAGGAAAATAACTTTGAGATAAATGGATAAATCATTTCCTCACAAGATAACATTTATTATCTGGATACAGCTTCTTGCTTGCTTGCTTGCTTGCTTGCTTGCTTGCTTGCTTGTTTTCCCCTCTTCCTTTTTTCATTGTCTGTCCCATTTCTTGCTGTGAGATTTTCCTTGTAAGAATGAATATGAATGGAAAGAACAGAGCACTGTCCTGGATTTTTACAGTACAAGGACATTAAAGAGAGAAAAGCAAGCACTGAAACATTCATAGCTGAAGATCCAGAAACCAGTTGTATCAGCAGGCACTTGGTGGAATAAATACACAGTGACACTCAAATCCTGACACCCAAACCCCACAAATCTCTTCACTGGCCGTGAAGCCAGAGGAGAGATTTGCCCACCTGCCACTGTGTGACTGCCCTGGCATCTCCAGGGCTTCCAGTGGCTGGGAACAAAATGTGGTTTTGCCTGTGCCATTTTCCTGGTGTCTTTTGCCAGGAGGCCTAAAGGCCAGGCCTTTGGAATGGCATGGAACCCATAAGCAGTTTTTACGCCCTCTAATTTCCAAAGATATTCTGAAGGTATCCAGCTGATTAGTGGAGAGCAAAGCACTGCTGTGATGCTGTTTCTCAGCTAACCTGCACTGTGCCTTTGTGCTGTGTAACTGGTGCCCACCGTGCTGATAGAGGGAGGGTTGCCATTTTCTTTGGTTTCGTCTCTCAAGAGCTTTAGGTATTTCTCACCTACAATCAGACTTGTTAAGAGCTTAAGGCATAAGTCACCTGGGAGAGAGCTGGGACAAGAAAATTCAAAGCAGACCCCATCCATAACCAAAAAGAAAAAAAAAACAAATAACCCCCACTGATTAAATTCAACAAAAAATATTTTCTTGGTTCATTCCAAAGCAAGGAATATGGTTTTTAAAATAGTTCCACCAGATGCCACCTCAAAATGAATTTGATTCCAAGCTAACTAAAGCCAAAGTATTCATCAGATATACCCAATTTTTGCCTGCTTTTATTCAGTATGAGGTCTCTTGTCTGTTGCAAGGTTTTCTATTTAACTGTGCCCATAGCCCTGGTGGAAAGTACTTCTACCAGATGCCTAACAACCAGGAGACTGGTCACTGTCAGAGTGGCCCCTTGATGTGCTGTGCTATTGTTGCTTGCTCTTGTGAACAGCTGTCTTTGTTTCCCACCATCATTTTGCTTTCTGCCAGGAGTAGTGAATGAACCACTCCAGCTGAGCTGTGAATTACAGCCCCAGAATGAACAAGGATCCTGCACAACAGCACCTGATTGAATCTTTCCTTTGCCTCTGTGCTGATGGAAAGTCAAGGTAAATTCATGTTGAATGTATAAGTTCGCTCAATGGCTGACAAGACCTCTTTTAATGGATACAGAACAATGAGTGATGATCCTGACCAACACAGCAAACATTGTGTACAATGTGTGTCGTGTATCAATGAAAATGTGCCTTTGGAGCCCATCTGTGTGGCATCAGTGGCTGTGATTCTGTTTTCCTATCCCTACTCTAAGAGGTGACCTTTAATGAAGCAGCAGAGGTTTTGTTTTTAAGAGCCTCTGGTTGAAGGAGAAGAAGTGGGAATGGTGGAGGCACAGATAGGGAGACAGTAACTAAAGAGACTTCAAAACTTTGAAGTATCTAGGCAGAATTTGTGGGAAAGTTCCAGCAACGACTTCTGCTTTTGATGGGTCTGCTCAAAACCACAGCTTTGGAACGGAGACAGGTCACAGATAAGACCTTAGTAAGGATGGGGAAATAAGGCCTTCCCCTCATCATTAGCTTAAATTTGAAACATTCACTTCGTCCAACATTGCTGCTGCCCTAAGGTGAGGATTTTTGTAACCACTGTCCAGGAAGAGTAGGCAGGAAAGCTGTGCATGTTGGTGTGAGAGCTTTTTTTTTGGAATGGCTAAGGAGAGTAAGCTGGAATCCTTCACTTCCCTCCCAGGTGCTGCATGGTGATGCATTAATTCCAAGATCATATTAAATAGGGTCTCCATGAACAAAAGCTGATTTTTTAAGAAAACTTGTACTTTTAGAGAGAATTAGTTTTGTCCATGCGAAGACAAGCAGCATAGACTCCGAGTTTGCACACTATCCCTCTGCCCCATGGCGAGTGCGCTGGGTGTTGTTGTGCAGCAAGGCAGGAGCAGCTCACAGCAGTTTCGGGTCGCTGTTCAGTCAGAGGCTGGAGTACATCCTCACGTGCTGCACCAGGTTGGGCTCCACCATGAAAGCGTTCTCACCCTGCCCCGCAGCAGCGAGTAGAGGGCGATGTCCTTGGCAAAGCCCTGCAGCAGCGCAGCCCCCACAGGTATCCCAAGGCCCGGCAGGCAGAGGCAGTGGGGAAGAGCATGGCGGGCGTGCAGCACTTGCTGGCTGGTGCCACGTTGTAGAGCGCGGGGTGCAGGCAGTGCAGCTCCAGCCCGTAGTGCTGCCTCACCAGCTCTGAGAGCGCCATGCTATACAGAGTGAAGAATGCCACCAGGCACCAGCTGGGGCCCGCCCGCCCCACAGCCCGGCAGTACACGCAGCTCAGCACCAGCCCCAGGAACATGCCCAGGCCCAGCCCCTCCAGGATCCTCATGGGCTCAGGGTTGATGTAGTGCTGGAGCCTCTCGGGACAGTACAGCTTGAAGTAGAGAGCGTCTCTGAGGTAGGGCTTGGAGAACTGGGCCGAGAAGAGGTGCTGCAAGACAGAAAATATCTCCTCCTCTGGCACAGCATCATCTTCCATGAGGAGGATGTACTCTGGGCTGTACATCAACAGTGACTGCTCCAGGCAGAAAATGTAGTCCTGCTTCTCCTTCTCAAACTGGTTCAGGCCGGGGTCAGGATTCTCTCCCCTTCTGTCATGACTGACCGTAGGAAAGAGGCTGCTCAGCAGCTGGGGTCCGCCTCCACATTACTGAGGAGCATGCAGTGGCTCTGGCAACTCGCCCCACATTTCTGGAGGAGGCAGTGGAAATGGGAGGCCACTTGCAAGACGTAGTGGAAATCATTCTGCCTCTGCACAGTGATAATGGTGGTCAGCAGCAAGGGCTGGAAGGCGTCGCTGCCGGAGGCCTTGGAGGCATTTGGCATCTGCATCTTCTCAAAGTAATGGAGAGCATCCTGGCCCTCCCGCTGGTTCTGTTCCAGGAACTCCTGGCTCATGGTGTTCAGGTGCCAGCACCTCAGGTACAAGTAAGGCTGCAGGAGCCGGTGGCAGATCAAAGGTGCCAGCACACCAAAAGTCACCACAGTCAGGGTGAGGAGATGAATGAAAGGGCTGGACCAATGGCACCACTTCCCACAGAGCTGCCAGGCTCAGTGGAACATAACTACTGCAGAAAGAGAGCACTCCTGCACTGCTCATGCCCTCAGTCCTTTACCTCCAATGTATCCTTCTCCCTGGACTGCAGGATACCACTGGGGCCATTGCTACCAAACCTGCACAGGTTGTCCAAGGCTAGAAAGGAAGAAAAAAGCATGGTTAGTGAAATAGGAACTGACAGAGAAAATAGAAAGCAGGGGACTAGTCTCTGGGTAAGCTAAAATACAAGGCCCCTGTGGAATCCTGTATGGCGAAGGCATCACAGAATAGTCCTGGGACATTGAGGACAGATGAGCCAAAATTAATTTCCAGCAAAGGACCCCTAAGGCTTTTTTAGCACATCGGAACTCTGATCTAACCAAGTTCGAAAGGACTTAGTGTGTTTGTTACTGTGCTTCAAACATGTAACAACAGGCAAGGTGGATGCAGGATACATGGAAATCCCTTTCTGTTAAAGGTTAGGTACCCCTCTCTGGTGACAGTGACATAATAATGTTTAGATCTGTCCTGGTTTAGGACAAATTAGGGGAAATCTCCAAAAGGGAGCCTCCCAAAACAAAACAAACCTCCAACCACCCCTCCCCCAACACCGGGTTCGGGAAGGAATTTCTCGGAGGAGCAAAGTGGAAAACAAAACCTATTTATTTACAAGTAACAAAAGAACACTCCCCAACAAGAAAAGAAAAGAGACCAGACTGTGTTGTGAAGGGTGCTGAGCTTCTCTCGCAGGCTCTGGGTGTCCTGGAGCTCTCAGGTCAGGTCCGGAGCCGGTCCAGTATCTTCAGGGGAAGGAAAGAAAAAGGGAACAAAAGAAAAGGAAAAGAAATAAACAGCGCAAAAAACAGAAAGCAAGCAAGCAAGCGGCTAGCCAAGCCAAGCAGCCAAAAGCGAAAGTGCCTGGTCACACACTCCCTCCTCTCTTCCCCGCCCCGCCGCAGCAAGGCGGCCGGGGGCGGGGGGGGGGGAGAGAAAAGACACAGCTGCCAGACACAACACACGATATTGGGATAAAGGCTGTCACCCCACGACAAGATCACAGCCACAAAGCAAAGCCAGAATTCTTGTATCTTAGTCTAGCACATATAGGAGAGACAAACTTTTACCTCTTTGGCGACATACCTGCTTCCCTGTTGCTGTTCACACACTTCCAAAGGTGTTTTTTTTTTCCACTCTCCTCCCCAAAGTCTGAAGCATGGGTCTATGTATGCTAAGGATAATGTGTGTGCCTGTTTCTCTCAGATGTGTCCTCCTTATTAGACTCTGTGAAATACTTGGGCACAGCAACATGAACATGTAATTAAGCCACTGACTCCCACTTCTTATTTAAAAGAATGCAATTTAAAAGTACATGCCTTGAATTTTAAACTGAAACATTTCTATAAATATATAATATTTTTGTACGCACATACACGCACACTCACTTTAAGCAAACCTTCACCTTCACACAAGCTAGAGTTTGCCATATTTGCCTTTTCTGTTCTGTTTCTTTGGCTGCCCTGAACACCTCACAGCCTGGCTTTCAGAAGCTTACACAAAAATTTGGGCAATTAGACTTTTCACATGAATTCCCTTATGTCACTAATCTTGCTTTTAACCTGCTGGATTGTTCCTGGAAAAAAATGTTCCCTTTATGTTTCAAAGCTGCAAAATTTTAGATTCCTCCAGAATATAAGAGAGACCATCTGCCTTCTCCTTCTTGCACCATGAGACAGAGACACAACTATTCCTGTACAATTATATTATTAAATGGCTCTTTTTGGCCTATCTACACTTCTTCGCAGTGTCAGTGGGAAAAGCCATTTCTTTCCTAACATTAAAACAGCTGGATGAAGTAATTTGGTCAGAGCCATTGAGTCATCTCTGTACAAAGGGATGAAAGAGGGAAACAAAGGCAGGCTCTTGGAAAATGTCGTGGAAATGTCATGGGCTGTCACAGTCCCAGCTTGGCCATAGCAGTAGTGGGAGTAATGGTGCTCACACAAATGGTACTTTACACTTTTGAACCTACAGCAGCACCCAAGCTGAAACCTTTGTGTGAAAAGCTTTTCTACACCCCAGCCTAACACCATGCAGAAGAGCTGCCAGCTCAGGACCAGCTCCCCTGCTGATGAACCCTCTCTGGCAGAGACAAGGCCTTTGTGGTGCTGTGACAAATGTCCTGCTCGAATCTGAGGAAGTCAATGGAAGCTTTCCAAGGAGCCATAGAGAGATCTCCTGTAACATATGGGCATGCTGACAGGGACTGTACAGATATCCTCAAATTCCAAAACCTGAGGTCCCTGCCAAGAACTGATCCCTATTACTGGGCCAGATGGCCAGCTTTTCTCATCTGCAATTCCTCTTATTCTCTGACAGCTTTTAGTAGGTCAATTGCCAGATAATATTCCTGCAATGTGTCAGGCCTCCTTTGACAACACCAGTGTCCAGCAGAAGCCAAGCATCCACAGATCTGATTGCTGCACTTCCATGCCAAACTGGGAGCTGGGCTCCCCAGAAAATACAACCATCCCAGCAATAGCTGTGCTACTAAAAATGTTCAGAGGAACCTTAATGGTAAGAGACCAGTAGTTATTTGATTCCATTTTACTGGCAGGTACCAAATATACCTCTCACCTCCTCAAGCACTGCTGAAAGCAATTGTTCTTTGCTTGTTTGTAGATGATGAGTGGCATCTATCATCTTATCATCAGATAAGCCAGGAAGAGATCAAGGCTGCTGCACTTAAGCTCTCGGCTCCCTTAGAACTTTTGTTTCTTATGGTCTGTGTACTGTAGATGTAACACTGTCACAGTTAACAGATTAATGACAGCTTGAAGCGTAAGAGAAGTGGCTAGAGAGGTGCAGAGGACCTGGCCATTTGCAAAAATGATGTGGTGCATGAGATAGAAATTGAAGGCACTGCTGTCTGTTTTGATCTGCCATTCCTCAAGGCCTGTCAGTGAAGGTACAGACCTCTTCTGTCCAAGGAGATGGAATTTAAGCACTATTGGAAAAGTAAAAATGCACAAATATTCAGGGTGTAACCGTGACCAATTAGGTAACTAATGGTCACGGTTACAGGAAACTGCAGAGTTAAAACTTGAATGTATATTTTGTCATAGGCTGGCTTGTTTTTCTCATCAGAGTGTAGTTCACTTTTACAGGTTGTTCATAAATCCCTGGAGATCCATGAAGCACAGTTTGAAAGCTAATGAACTAAGAAATGAGGGACACAGCTGTGGCAGGTGAATGACACTTTCCCCGTTTTGTTTGAACTAAAAGGATAAGACTATGCTACCAGTAAAGGGGCTGTGAACTCAATATATATTCACTACAGATATTTCCCCAACTTCTGTCTTGTTTCTCATGTTTATTGATTTTCCTCTGTCCCATAACATGCACAGCCATTTCACCTGGCTGCCTCCCTGCAGGGCAATCCCGTGAGAAAGCAGTGCTCCCTCTGCTGCTACCCAGCAGTCAGATCAGATGGAACTGGGAGTGGAGAGCAGCCTGAGAAGAGATCTGCAAGGTAATAGCTAAACACAGAGACTTAAGGCAATGACTTTGGAGAGCCGTCTGTGATTTTGGTAGGTGTGACAGGGGGTTGAGGTGCCCCAAGAGAACCAGGGCTTGTGATCACAAGAGTCTGTCTGTCTATAGAGGGACTCATCCACTTGGTCATCCTGGTGCAGTGGCCTGTAGCAAACCCCCATAATAAAGTCACCTGTCCTTGTCTTCCCTTAATCCTGATTCATCATCTGTTGGACAGCTCCTCATCCAACGCTGGGCAGAGCTCCATTCACTCCAGCTGGTCACTGGCATAGAGAGTGACCCCTCCTTATCTCCCCCACCTGCCCTTGCTAAAGATTCTGTACCCTTCCATTCCACCACTGCAGTTTCAGGATCCACCCCAGCACATTGCCATGATGCCAAGGAGCTGCCAGCCCTGCAGGTGCGCCTGTGACTCCAGCTTCCCATATTCATTCCTCATGCCATGGCACAGAGGCAGGTAAGTTGGACTCTGATGAAGGCAAAGTAGTGGCTGGAGTGGCTGGAATTCCTTTGTGCTGCCATTCAGGTGCCCTCCTGCTGATCTGTGATCCCTCCCCATATTCTGGGCCTCTCTTGCTAGCCCTGGCTTTAAACTGAAATGCCTGAAGTTCCCATCCCACAGCAGGTTTAAATTAAGGCCCTTAACAACTTGGTGAGTCTGTCACTGAAATTCCCTCTCTGTGTCAAAGGACCCCAGCAGTCCCAACAGGTTTCTGCAAGTACCTCCTATGGTCCAAGCTGCATCCCTGGCTGTGGCACCAATCCTGTGACCATTTGTTGTTTTGCCAGATTTCAAATCCCCTTCCCTTTGACTGGAAAGGCTGGAGGAAAAGCTACCTGTGTTCCAGAAGATGATAAAGGGATTTGAACATCTCTCATGTAAGGAAAGGCTGAGGGAGATGGGGCTGCTCAGCCTCAAGAAGAGACGGCTGAGAGGGAACCTGATCCATGTCTGTCAGTTTCTCCAGGGAGAGGTTGGGGGAGGGGCCTGGGGGATGGATGGGGATGGACATGGGGTCCAGCAGTGGGACAAGAGGAACAGGCAGGAGCTGATCTCTGGCAAGCTCCACCTGAATGTAAGGAAGAATGTCTTCCCTGTGCAATGACTGGGCACTGAACAGATTGCCCAGAGATGTTGTGGAGTTTCCCTCATTGAAGACATTTCAGAACCTGGGCACAATCCTGCAATGTGTCCTGGAATGACCCTGCTGGAGGAGGGACTTGGAACTCACTGTGGTTCCTTCCAAGCTGTCTCATTCTGTGACTGTGCCAGGCCTGTCTTCCCAGGAATTCAGGTGTCTAGGCCATGTTTTACAGGAGCTAAAGGTACCCACCTGAGCTGGGATTAGACAAAACTGGAGCTGCAACAGCCTCACCCCTGCACCTATACAAAAGAGGTGTTGGCTCCCTCAGTCCCTGTGGGCTGTGGATTCGTGTGACCCCTGCAAGCCCACCAAGCTCTCCTGTGTGGCCGGGTGGAAATCTCCCCGTGAGCTGGGACATTGCTCAAGGATACTCCTGGAGGCTAAGACCACCTTACCCAACACCTGATGTCTATAATGAGGTAACACATTTTACATTTAGCGTAAATGTATATTGTAGGCTCATGACATTTATATATCCAGCTACAGCTTTAGATGTAGAAGTGTAGTAAGTAGCAGAGTCTAATCACTGTTTAAATCATTGTTGAAATCAGAAACTTAAACATGGTTCAATTAATTACCATTTAGTTACAGCTTAATTATTAATTATTGTTAAATCACCATTAAATTATAATTGAATTATTCTTTAATCACAATCTGCATTTTTTTATCATTAAGTATAATTTGATTATTATCTAATCATTAATAACACCTTTTTGTTATTCCCACAATTATGAATTATCTTAAAAATTCACCTGTGCCAGTAGAGTTGCGGGTGTAAGAATGCAGGGAGAGAAAAGGAAACAGATGTGGTGATGGCTGCTAACACTGCAGATGTTGTAGTTTTGCTGTTATTTATGACATAAATAAAGCACAGGAATAAGGAAACAGAATATTTGTGAACAAAGGTCTTTGATGACAAACCTGTAAATTTCCAGTTGGGACCGGCCTATTTAACAATCAAAATGCAAAACTGTACAAGACAACAGCCAGAGTATTCTGATTCAAACTCTGTTTGAAAGAAAAATGTGTCATCATATTGATAAAAAGCATTCCTCTTTGAAGAGACTCTCTACTATTGCTAAACTATTGATTTCCCTGTATTCACCACTTTTGCCTGAGAAATATACACGCTCTTCCTCCCCTCCTCCCACAGCGCAAGAACCAGAGTGTTTATGCTGCATAGGAAGGTGTGGTTAATGGAATGCCCTGGTTCTGGGAGATCCTGGTGATCTGCTTGAGCCCCAAGGGGAGAAAATGAGGTAAATGCAGAAGCTGAAAAATAATCTGTGGTACAATTAGTAATGCCCTTGTTGGACAGACAAGAAATCAGCAGATTTCACATGTGCAGGAGGGTGTTCCTTCTGACTTTTGTGCTTGCAAATGCTTGCTGAACCTGATGTGCCCTAATGGTTGTAATAAATTATTTTCTCAGTGACTGCAGGGGAGAAGCCAGACCAGGAACCTGTAGTGTACATAAGCATCGTTTCATGTTTTGCTGCATCACAGCAAATCCACATCTGTGGTCACTTGTGAGGTGACCATCAATGCCACACACTCGGGGTTTACCCAGTATAGCAGCTCATCTGGGGTCTCACCAAGTGATGAATTTCCTCACTCAGAGTCACCAACTGTGAGGTGTTCACAGGGGTTTTCAGATGAGGCAAGGATTTGACTCCATGTTTCAGAAGTCTTGATTTATTATTTTATGATATATATTACATTAAAACTATACTAAAAGAATAGAAGAAAATATTTCATCTCAGAAGGCTAGCTAAGCTAAGAATAGAATCAGCAAGAATCATAATAAAAACAGCAGTCTCAGACTCTCTCTGAGACAGCTGTGCTGTGATTTGCCATCAATTATAAACATCCAAGATGGGCCAACCAAAGATCCACCTGTTTCATTCCACAGCAGCAGATAACCATTATTTACATTTTGTCCCTGAGGCCTCTCAGCTTCTCAGGAGGAAAAAAAATCCTAAGGAAAGGATTTTACATTAAAAATGTCTGCAACACAGTTGGTCTGCTATTTTGTTTTTCCTAGTCACTGGTTGCCTGAAAATGTCACTTTTTCTCTTTATTATCTTAGGCTGGCTGCTTCTTGTGTTCTTGGGCCCATTTGTCCAACCTCTTTCCTTGAGCCTACAACCTGCAATCCCTTTCTTCATCTGCCACTGACAGCACCTGGAGTTGATTGGCAAAAGCTCTTCTGTTCCCACCTTTGGATGAATCTGTGCTCTGCTATTTCCTCAGGAGATTCCAGGCACACAAAATCTTTCACAAAAGAGAGGATTTCCCTCTGCCCTCCAGGGCAGAGCCTTCTGCTCAAGACAACATCAGGTTCAGCAACAGGTGAGAGAGAGATCAGTTTGCAGACCATCTCCCATAGGGCCTTTCCTCTTGGAAGCAGCACAGTTCTGCTAAATCAAAGATCACTTTAGGTACAGTCCTGGGTATGCAAAAGCTCCAAATTTACCTGCACATCTGCAGACACATCTGGGTAATATGGGAATAGTTCATAATGCTGTGTTCTACCTCCCTACCTTACCAAAGAGGATGCATTTCACACCCATGGGTTGGGCTTTCATAGCAAATTTGGTGGCTACTACTACTCCTACAACTTGAAGGAAAGACAGTATTTGAGGTATTGTAGGTCCTTTTAATTTGGAACAGAGGTTTGGAACAGGTAACGGGTGATGCTTAGCACACCCTGGTTACAAGGCTGTGCATTTCTTGTTTACCGGAGATTCAGTCCATCCAAGTCTCCTTTTGTGGCCGCAGCCTGAGCACACCAACACTGCGAGCTAAAAATTGTCTCCTCTGTAGGCTGTTCCTTACACAACATCAGTTCATCTCTGGGTCTTTGGTGGTTTCTCAATACCAGGCTCCCCTCTGCTTATGCTGAAAGCCTGTGCACATCCTTTCCAAGAAACACTCTGCTTCAGTCACTACAATTCTTAACCAACTGTAATTTTGTAAAGTGCTCCACTCTTTCTTGTAGCAATTGCAAGTGAAGGACTACGAGGTTCAGGAAAAAGCAGCTGCATTTGTCACACTCCTGACTCCAAGTAATTGCAAATTGATGCAAGACTTTCTCTGCAGTTCCTCTCCACTGGCATTGGATTGCTTGGGTTTTCCCATCTTCTTCACAAAAGTATCTCAAGTATTAATACAAGTATTATTAATCCCTCTCTTTGTCTCTTTACCACTCCAAAGAGAGTGTTGTTTTTTCTTGTATTTTTTCCCTCATCCGCTGTGTTATCTCTGCACAACAATTTGCAAGGAGGTGACAGTTAATCTAGCAACAACACTGAGGAAAGCAGAACATTCTTGCTACTGGAGGGAAACAAGAGGCTCAGTCTTGAGTTTGCAGGCTGTGTGGAAAATCCACATGTATCCTGCAGCATAGCCATTTGTTTTTTAGCATCGCAATCCAGTTGGCAGCTAGAACTTTCCCTTTTAAGTCCCATTTTAGGGCCTCCCCAAACACTTTGGTCTGTGGTATGTGCTGTATAAAAAAGTGGCTTCAAAGTCTGTTTGAATGCTTATCTAAAGTGTGGTGATTAAGACAGATATGGAACTGAATGTACAAGGGTAGGAGTGCTATGCAGGAAATAGAGGAAATGCCAAGGTGCACAGAGATAAAAGACACTGGCATGAAATTAAATAAAAGGTCATGGCTGTCCCCATTTCACTTAGAGCTTTGCAGAAAGGACATAAATCTATTCTTCATGGATCCTACACCTGAGACAAAAATATGCAGGACAGAAAAACAAATATAAAGAAAGGGCAAGAAAAAAGCAAGAACTGAAAGGTGTGCTGAATGAAAACCCTCATTTGGAGTCCATTTTATGAAGCATAAAAGCACCTTTTGATTTCAAACATTTTGGTGAACAACTGACCTCACTAAGAATCGATCACTTATCAACCACTTATCAAACACTTCAGTGCTCTCCAGCTGTAAAGAAATGCTGTAGGTGGAAAACATGTTTGCTAATGTTTTGTAATTCGTTGTGGCTTTTATTTTGTAACTAGTGAAGAAGGTCTGAATACAACCTTTTAAGAAATCCCCAAGGTATTCAGCTTTTCAGCCCTGCTATACGAATTTTATTTTATTTTATTTTATTTTATTTTATTTTATTTTATTTTATTTTATTTTATTTTATTTTATTTTAATTTTATTTTATTTTATTTTATTTTATTTTATTTTATTTTATTTTATTTATTATTTTTAGACAGTATTGTGTAAAACCAGATTTCAGCCAAGCTAGTCATCTTCTATGTTCCAGCTGCTCTCACACTTACTCACAAAGTTGCAACAGCTGTGTTGCAACTCAGATGTTTATCCAGCCTGAAGTCTTGTTGTGTATTATTCAGTTAGTCTGTGGCTCTTGGGCATAGCAGCAAATTATATTGTGATTTGCAGCACAGGGACTGTACTTATTTTTGGCATTATCAATGCTGACAGTTACAGTGGAGCTGGGTGAAAGCAAACTTTGTACATGCTCAAAAACCTTGTGCTGCTTAGGAGGTGCAATCCTATTTCAAACTTTAAACGTCAAATCACAAAATGGTCTGGGTTGAAAGTGAACGTAAAGCTCATCTTGTTCCAAATCCCTGCTATGGGCAGGGACACCTCCCACTATACCAGGTTGCTCAAAGCTCTATCCAATGTGGCCCTGGACGATTCCAGGGATGGAACATCTCCAGCGTCTCTGGGCAATGCAAATAAATCAGGAACCTTGTCAACCTGATGCTGTTGACAGGTGTTTTCATGTTTTTCTGCAAAGATTAGGATAATAAACCTAACCACTAAAATTTCACTTCAGACTTGCATTATCTGTTAGCTCAGTCTTAGCTAACCTGTCTAGTGTGTGCATATGCATCTGTTTCACACTTTCCACAGAATCACAGAATCATTTAGATTGGAAAAGACCCTTGAGATCATGGAGTCCAACCTAAGACCCAACGCCACCTTGTCAACCACACCACGGCATTGAGTGCCATGTCTAGTCTTTTCCTGAACACCTCCAAGAACAGTGACTCCACCACCTCCCTGAGCAGCTTCTTCCTATGTCTCATCACCCCTTCTGTGAAGAATTTCTTCCTAATGTCCAACCTGAACCTCTCCTGGCACAATTTGAGGCTGTTTCCTCTTTTCTGGTCCTTTGCTCCCTAGGAGCAGAGCCTCACCTCTCCCTTGTTGCACCCTCCAGTTAGGGAGTTCTTGAGAACATGGTCTATCCTGAGCCTCATTTTCTCTAGGCTGCGGCCCCCCAGCTCCCTCAGCCACTCATCATTGGACTTATGCTCCAGACCTTTCTCCAGCTCTATTCCCTTCTCTGGACACACTCCAGCCCCTCAGTGTCCTTCTTGGATTATGGGGCCCAGAACTGGACACAGCACTCAAGGTGTGGCCTCTCCATTGCTGAATGAAGGGGGACAATCACTGCCCTGGCCCTGCTGCCACACCATGGCTGGCACAGAACATGCTGCCCACACTCACCATGTGGGACCTCCTTCCCACCCACTCCAGCCGGGACGTGGCTCCATCCAGGGGCGAGAAGGGAGGCAGCCGCTCTGCCGGGGCCATGTGTGGGCGGGGGCGGCTCCGCCCGCGCCTCCGTCTGAGGATGAGTTCCGCTCTTCTGGCTGCTCTCTCTGCAGTCCTGGTTGGATGTTATGAACTGCAAAGTCCAAAGGCAGTGTCCGTGCTAACTCAGCTTTGTGTCAAAAGAGATTTCACCAAACACGGCCACACATTGGTTTAAATATACATCTTCTCCTCCCTGCTAGGTTGAAAATGAGCAAGGTAAGAATCCCAAACAATTAAAAGGGGAATAATTGCATGTTCCCTCAGCTTTGGCTCTTATTCTTGCCAAAGCTAATGGCAAAAGCCATGCCCAGGGCATCTTAGTTCTGTCACCAGTTTCAAAGGGTGTTTATTCCTCCATTCATCCTTTCTGCTTGTGAAAAATGTCAATCACTTGTTTTAAAATTTTAAAAGTTTAATAGTACTAAAATGGTTATAAAAACAGTAATACAAATTAGAGCAATAAGATTTTGGACAATCAGAGGACAATAAAGGACGATAAAAGCAAAGAATTATGTATGTTCAGATGCTTTCCTCTTGAAAGCATAGCTCACTATCAAAGGATTAACTCTTAAAAGCAAGAGCCTGTTGTATATTCATACATCTCATACATGATTCAAAAATTCTTTTCAAACAAAGGGTGTTTTCTGGTTGTCCTGGTTTAGGACAAATTAGGGGAAATCTCCAAAAGGGAGCCTCCCAAAACAAAACAAACCTCCAACCACCCCTCCCCCAACACCGGGTTCGGGAAGGAATTTCTCGGAGGAGCAAAGTGGAAAACAAAACCTATTTATTTACAAGTAACAAAAGAACACTCCCCAACACAAGAAAAGAAAAGAGACCAGACTGTGTTGTGAAGGGTGCTGAGCTTCTCTCGCAGGCTCTGGGTGTCCTGGAGCTCTCAGGTCAGGTCCGGAGCCGGTCCAGTATCTTCAGGGGAGGGTAAGAAAGAGAGAACAAAAGAAAAGGAAAAGAAAAAAACAGCGCAAAAAGCAGAAAGGAAGCAAGCAAGCGGCTAGCCAAGCCAAGTAGCAAAAGCCCAAAAGCGAAAGTGCCTGGTCACACACTCCCTCCTCTCTTCCCCGCCCCGCCGCAGCAAGGTGGCCGGGGCGGGGGGAGAGAGAAAAGGCACAGCTGCCAGACACAACACACGATATTGGGATAAAGGCTGTCACCCCACAACACTGGTTATTGACAACTTCCTCTCCTTCATCTTGTAAATCATGGTCAGACTCTATTGAGTCTGCAAGAAGACTAGTTCTTCACAATAAAGAGGCAATAATTTTTCTCTTTTAGTGTCTTGTTGCTGCTATCTCTGTGCAAAGAATTTCTTGATTATCTCATCCTTTTCTTGAGCTAGTTGAAAAGTATCTTACATAGCATAGTTCCTATTTTAACATTATGTTATAACCTAAAACTATATTTAACACACTAGTTAAGAGAATTAATACAGCATAACTTTCTAACATAACACATATAATATTCATTTTAATATTTGTGAAAAGCCAATCATAAAATATGCATTTTTTCATACTTGACCTGAATTCTCAGGGTGCCAGGGAATATGGAGGTCCCACTGAAATCTCAAAGCAGCCATAATCCCTTGAAGGATCCCCCTGTAAAACGAGCTTCCCCCGTCCAAGTGCACTGCCTTCACAATCCCATATTCAGAAACCATTTGTTAACTGATTGTTAGGAATAATTTATGTAGTTATTGGCTTTCACTATTATTGGCTTCAGTAAACTATTTTGATATAGTACAGTTTGTAATCTCTATTTAACTGCTTTTGATATAGTATAATTTGTCAGGCTTTTATGGTTAATATCCTAATCCCTGTGTAGATAGTATATTTTGGTGTGATATATATTATAGTTTAGGCCTTGACAAAATATTGGCTATATAATGTGTATTTTGCAGAAGTAATTGCAGCTGGGAAATAATAACTAATGCCTTTATTTTTGTAACTTACTGACAAGTAATGAAATAGCTAATGTTGGTTGGAAGTACTTGTAAAAATGGCTAGAACATCTGTGTGATAGGATAACTTTGAAAAGAATCAGGCACATAACACCAAAAGGGCAAGGAGCAATCTACCAGTGACCCTTCGGTTATCAATAACTATAACCACACACAAGGGGGCCTCTTGAAACAAAATACAAGACTCTCAAAATCACATCTGCATTGTTGCATGTACTCTAAGAAGTTGAAGTCAGGGGTTGAACTAAGAGAAAGAATTCCTGGAACATGTAAACTCGAAGGAATGTTTGAATATGTGTAATTCTCATAAATATGCATTTGACTAATGCAAAAGTATATAAGAGTTGTTGAAAAAGTATATAAGAGTTGTTAACCATGTGCATCTGGCTATGCACCTAGTGCTGTTACTTTTGCTTATCCCTTATTTTCCCTTATTAAACCTTTAAAAATTGTAAAGAGTGTTATACATAAAGAATGAGATTATTTTCTCTTGCAATTAAGGGATGAATATTGTGTGTGTTTTAAGAGAAGCTTTATTGATGTATAATTATGTTATTGTGGTTTGTTGTTTAGATGTCCCCATCTAAACATGTTCTCCCATAGTTCCTTCCCCCCCCCCCCCCCCCCCCCAATTCTCTACTGTGGCAGTCTGGGGTATCTAGGACAGGTAGAGAGAAGGCGTGCACAAATATCCCTTGCATATGTGAGAGACATCTGCTCACTTTGAAAATTTTAAAAGGTTTATTAAACATTAACAAAAATACAACAAAAGGACTACATAAGGAAAAAGCTACATCGCTGGGAACCGCCCCTCATGCACTCCGCATGGCCAGTTCATCTTCAAGATGGATCCTCAGTCTTTTGTACCCTTGGGGGTTACATCAAGCCCTGGCCCCTCCCAAAGTATGTCAGTCAGCTCTTCTTTGCCATTTATCGGTGGAAACTTCTTTCTTGGAACTTGATTGGAGATCAGATGTTGCCATGTTACACCCCCAAGCTTTTCCATTCCCAACTTCCCCATACAAGGGGCACATGTGCACATGTTCTTTCTGCCTGTCCTAGACAACCTGGGCTGTCTGATGGTCACAATACAGGGGGAGAAAAGGGAACTATGGGGAGAACAGAGGACATCTAAACTACAATAACATAACTGTACATCACTAAAGCTTTTCTTAATATTTACACAGTAGTTATCTTTTAATTGCGAGAGCCAATCATCTCATTATCCATCTATAACATGTTGGACAGTTGAGAATGGAAAAGCTTGTTGATAGAAGGGGCAAAGCATGACAATACCCAACCCTCCAATCAAGTTGCAAGAAAGTAGCCTCCACCAATAAATGGCAAAGAAGAGTTTACTGACAGGCTTTGGGAGGGGCTGGGGTTGGCTGATGCAACCCCCAGGGGTATAAAAGGCAACCTACCATCTTGAAGAGCAGTGAGCCGTGTGGTAGGTAGCCATGGTGCAGGGGCAGGGTGGGCTCCCAGGTCTGTTTTTCCATGTTTAGTCCTTTTGTTGTACTTTTTGTTAAGGTTTAATAAACCTTTTAAATTTTTTAAAGTAGGCAGTTGCTTCTCTCAAAGAGTGAGCCTCGTTTCTCACACTGATTAAATAGTTGCTGAAGCTGCTATAAACTCTTCTGGCCACTCTGCCAGCTGGCATACCTTTATCAGAGGATATCTAAGCCCTCTTGCCCAGAGCATCTCAGTAAAATACATCCAGCATCCCTGGAAAGGACATAGAGCCCAAGGTAATTTTCCCTGCCTTGCAATTTCCTTTGTAGTCTGGTTATTAACTCTAGCCAGGCACCCCTCAATAGCTTGTTTTGCTAAAACAAAAAGACCCAAGGCAGTACATCTTGATGAATGTCTCTGCCAATCCCTGAAAGTCCCAGTGACTCACCCCATGAGGCTGTTATAAATTATCAAATTGTTCGCCAAAATTATAAAAAAATTTAGCAAATATTTATTAATTTGACTGCTATACTGAAGTTTGGTCTTTGAAACCATCACCGCCAAAGAGACAGCGTCGAGCCCGGGATTGGCACTGGGTGAACAAAGATCTGACCTCCTGAGTGTCAGAGTCCCCCCTGCTCACACTCAGTGCTTTGCCCGGCAAGGTTCTATACAGTTTATTCTGACCAAGGCAAAGATGACCAAATTTCCTTTGTGTCTCTTCACGTGCATCACTGTTTCTTTCCATGTGCAGAGCTGGACAAAGGCCGAGTCCAGGTGTACCATCAGGTGTATTCAGATGTATCTGGGTGGCGTCACTGACTGTCTTGATAGATGCAATCGGCAAGGTGATAATCGCTCTTGGGTGGCTCCCAATAACTCAGGAAACTGGTGGTAATCATTCTAGGAGCTTCTATTCTTACGTTAAGGCATCAATTGTTATCTTAGCTTGTGTCCAGGAACTAGTTGAATCTAAATAAGACAGCTGCTCCCAGCTGGGATGGTCAAAAGACATGGTTTGGATTTTACAATATTTTATACCATACATTAATAGCGTGAATTATCCCTACCACATATTACAAGGCTGTCCCAACACCTGCAGGGTTAAAGCTCCAGGCATCCACTGTTTACTGCCCTTTATTAATAAGTTCTCCCCTCTTTCTTGTGCCCCACTACCTTTAATTATCTCCAACTCCTCTGATGGAAAAGACAGCACCAGCACCACCACTTCCCCCCTGCCCCTCAGGAGGTAGCTCAGTCACAAGGGGCAAAGGGGGGATCCCAGAGACCTTTGGCAGAAGCATGGCTTTCTAAACATCTCCATTGAGCTGTTGACTACCTGTTGTCCCTTCTGAATACCCTGCCTGATGTCCCTTAACTGCTCTTATTTCTACCTCTTTAGGCAAATTCACTACCTCCAACAAGTGAGTAATTGAGCTCTCTGGAGGAAATGTTTTTCCCTGCAAGTTAGCAAACTTCACTCCTCCCAACTTTCCAAATGTAGTAGAACCGATGAGCATGCTTGGAATATGGAAACATTCTACTACCAAGCTAACTTGAGTTTGGAATTCCAGCAGCTAAATGCTGCTGCTGAAAGAAGGAAAATGGTACCTGTTGTTATGAACAAAAATTTGGTTAATATTTTTTTTATGAGAAAAAGTTACAAAAAGGCAGCCAGATCTCTGTCCCTGCCAAGGTTCTGCGTGTTTTGTTATTGTAATCACGGGTCGTTGTAGCTTATCCCTCCTTTTGTATTAGTAAAAGCCCTGGCTAGGGGGAGGTAATGGACCTTCCCCGAGACAGTAACGGGTGGAGACCTTCCCGAACAGTGAAGAGAAGAGACCTGGAGGAGGGGGGTTATGCAAAGTGACTCTAAAGACCAGCATGCTTTGTGGGACCCCGACTCCAACCCCATGGAGAAAACCCCAAAAACAACGAGCCAAATAAGAGTTGAGAGACTGAAGTGATGTCTGGACGTGAGGAGCCAAGTGCTGAGCCTGCAGAGATGCGGAACACCTTCGGAGTCCCTCTCGCCCTGACCACGGGAGTCGTCCCTGGCAGTGAGACGGGGCCGACTGGGCTGAGAGGACCAACATCTGTCGGGGACATCACACCCTAAAGGCTCCCGCAAGGATCGGATCCCCGACCTTTGCCCCTAGTGAACAGAGCTGCGCATATCCTCCTCCTCTGAGTCGCCCTGGGAGACGCGACGGGGACTGCAGCCCTGCCAAACTGCCCAATCCTGAGCTGATCACTTTTAATAAAGGCATTAAAAAGGAGAAGAAGTCTCCTGGCCCTGTTTATTTCACCTGTCATTCTGAATTCCTTGGTTTTGTCTGTGTCATTTGACAGTGATACCAGTTTCAAGATGTTCCCAGTTGTTAAAGGATTCACATTAGTAGCAGCATATGTTTGAGATATTTCAGTTCATTTAAAAATTGTGTTTATGATGGTCTTGCTTAGCCTTAGACCTCTGAGCACTTAGGTGCTCTGTTGAGGAGGTGGACATAGGGATTAAAAAGATTAAAATCAAAAAACAAAAAAAACCCCCTTTGAATTAGCTGAGATGGCGGCATCTGTATTCTGCCAGATATTACCAGCTTCCTGCTCTTTCTCCATTTTCAGTTTTGTCTTATTTTTGTTGCCGTCTTGGGATTTGGCCAGTGTAAAATTTGGGACAGTTCATGGAATAGTCTGTCACCCCACAGAAGATGAAAAGCACATGATGGATAAGAGAAAAATTACTTCTGAGCAGCATCAGGAAAAGTTGGCTCTATGCAAAGTGCTGGCTGAAGCACTCCTTTGATTGCAGTTCTCCAAGCTGCAGGAGAGGGTGGAGACAGCAGAATCCTGGGTGTCTGTCCTGGAGACTGTGATTGATGACCTTCAGTGGGACATTGACAAGATCCGCAAGAGATCTTGTCAATGACAGATCAGAGAGAGCAGAGGCTCAGCCACCACCTGGCGATGTCCTGGAACGAGTAAGGAGCTGGCCAGGAGACCTGGGAAGTGGGAAGGGTGTTGGATGGGTGTGTGACATCCTCTCTGAGACATTGCTGGGAGAGCTGAGAACCTGCAGCATTCCTTCTTCAGTCTTGGACCTGCTGCATTATTCTTGTAGGTGTTTCATTGGGTCTTGAAGAAATCTTTTGCATTTTTTGCAGGTAAATTCCAGAGGCTACCAGGTGTATGGAGCTGGGAGCACCCTTTGTGGGGGAACAATCACCATTAATGCCCACAAGATGAGGCCAGGAGCTTAGTTGTGGTCAAGGGGAAGAATACATTCAAGGAGAACAAGGCCCACAAATTGAACAGAATTTAGATACTTATTTTAGATAATTGTTAGGTCCTGTGCCACAAATGATCTTGAGGAAGTAACAACACAGAATGAAAAGCTCAAGGTGAGACATCTGTAACTTTGTGGGATGGGCTGCCCTCAGCTTTGCGGTGCTGTGTGTGCAGAACACCTCATTACAGTGTCTGTTCTGAGCCTGCTCTTTACTCCAGGTACAATTGAGCGGGTCTGTGGCTCCACTTGCAGCTCAGTGCGTTGGTGACACCGCGTGGCCAGAGTTGGAAAATGTAATGGTTTCCTGTCCGTGTCCCGTTCTGATTTTGAGTCCATTTTAACCATGTCTGGTTAAAACTGTATTCATCTCTTTACAAGTAGTGATCCCTCCTCCACCTTCCCCATGCCCTGTGCAAGTGGAACTAAAGAACAGAAACAATCAGGGAACTTGTGTGGGGAGAGACGCTCTTGAAAGAGTCAAAGAATTTCTGTCTTTCCCACTGTGGGGAATGGATAGATAGGAAACAGCCTGTGGGTTTGTGATGTTTTAAAGATGGTAACACTATAAGCTGTGATGCTGTGGTATATAAATATATGGTGGGGAGAATAATCCAGATTTCCTCTTAGTAGTCAATGCCAGTTATAAGAAATATCCCCATCCAGATATTTCCTGAATATCTGGATAAATAACCTAAATCCAGATAAATAACCTAAATAACTTAAATCCAGAGATCTGATGCTGGAAAGTGTCTTGAGGCACCTCTGAATTCTGTTTATCTGCATGAGTTTGTTTAAAGATAAGTGGCCTTCAGCTTACAACATTTTTTTCCCCTCCTAATTACTTTTAAGGTGAATGCATGTATATATGTGTCTGTTTCACTGCTGCTAGTCCACAATAGTTTGCTCACTGTCTTTATAAGGAGGATTTAGATTCTGTACTTCTTTTTCGTTAATTTCCTTTTAGTTGTTATGTCTTACTGGTAGAAGGCTACTATAATGCCTACTTGCACGTGCACTTTCTCTATTCTCTCGCTTTTCTATGTGTCCATCTTTATTGATGAGGTGATTATTGTTTATGGCAGGTCCAAGGCTGTCAGTGAGCAAGAAGGTATGGAGTTGTGCTGTGCTTAAGAATGACCACTACCTCACCCACACTGGCCTCTAGGGGCTACAGTGCACTAGAACATCTGGGTTGATTCTTTGTTACTGTTAAATACTTGTTCTGACAGGTCTCTTCATCTCAAAAACCAAAGCTCTTCACCTGTTTTATTGGGAGGCCATGGTTGGGTGTAAAACTGGCATGACTTCTTTTCAGACAAAAGTGTTGCTCTGTTATGTGGCAGAATGATAACAGTCTTATTTTGTTCTTTGTCATTGTCACTTAGCTTGTTCCCCATCGCCATGACAATCCTCAAAAAGGTTGCCAGAAGTGTGGTTTGTTGCAGAGGTGTTTCTGTTTTTGCAGGGCCCATTAATCGGGAGATGTATCACCTCATCAGCAGCCTCCAGAATCACAACCACCACTGAAGGGAGAGGTGCTGAGATACAAGCGCAAACTGAGAGAGGCCCAGTCTGACCTGAGCAAGGTAACACAGCAGGAAATGCCAGAAAAGAGGGGAAAGGCTTAGGAGAAGGGGGAATGCTGTCACCCTTGCCAGGACTACCAACCTTTCTGATACACTGTGCAGGATGCAGTGAAATTTTCTGTGGAGCTCTGCACTCTGCTGCTTCCTTTGACCAAGTGAATGCTTTTGCTTTGTAGCTGTGTAGCGCTCCATGAAAAGGGGGCATGGAAGCATGGATCTGGGAAGACAAGGGAGAAGGGGGTGAGGAAGACTCCTGGCTAAGAACTTTAACATTTGTTTTCTTGGTCATCTCTCTTGCTGTTCCGTGCCAGATCTGCTCTTGCAGTGGCAGTGCTCCCCTCCAGTTCCAGTCCAGCGCTGAAGACACAAAGGAGAAACCTGCAGAGATCAAGCAGGAGCCTGATGATCCTTCTGCCCAAGTGACTGTTCCCAGGGCTGCTTCTGAAAATGTTAATGAGATGAAGGCCAGGTGAGATGAAGAGCAATGGGAGCAGGAGAGACGGGAAAGGGAGAGGGAACAAGAGAAGGAAAAGGAGAAGGAGAAAGAGAACGAGAAAAAAAAGAAAGAGAAGGAACAGGAGTGCGAACGGGAAAAGCAGAAGCTGAAGAAATCAAAGAAGGAGAGTCCAAAAAGAAAGAGAAAGGGAAGTATAAAGATGGAAGAAAGAAGGAGGCTGAAGTGATCAAGCAGCTGAAGGCTGAGCTCAAGTAAGAGTTGCTGTTTCTCCCTTTCCTGTGTGAACAGTGCCCAAGCCTGGGGTGTTTACATGTTCTTGCTTTTATGGGATCAGCATCACTGGAATTTGGAACCAAGAGAGTTTCTTGACACCCTGTGTATCTGATTGTGATGTGGCCAGTGCAGTAGCCTAAAGCATGAATTACCAAAGAAGATACTTGATGGTGAGGGTCAAGTAATGTTGATTTATTGGTGTCATAACAATAGGATAGAAGTTCACAGCAGCAGGTTATTAACAGAGGACACAGATGTGTTCCCAGTCCTACATGGTTCCCAAAGAAGAGGTGGATAGTTTGTATCTTATTGTTAGGGTACCTATCTCCAGCCTACTTCTTGCATTTCATCCCATGTGCCTAAACATGTTTGTTTTCCAGCCTGTATTCAGCTGCTGTTTTATGTTACCAGGATAAGATGACCCAAGGATGACTCCATATTGAGAGGAGTAGTGGATTTGTCTTTACAAACAAGCTGTGGGTCTGCTGGTGGATAAAACTAGCACTGGGAGATAAAAAAAACAATGGGAAGGATTCCACTGGTTGATAATGGAAAAAGGTATTTGCCTTTACAAATAAACTTCATGTTTGCTGATAAATGAAATTAGACATTGAAAGATGAAAGAAACAATGGGGAAGAAAAACTCCTAAATTCTGTAAGAATTAAAAGTGAAAAGGGAGGGTTATCCATTAGAGAGGAATTTTTGGTATCAGGCGTATCAGGGAGTCTGTCCCTCTCAAGTACCTCAGCCAATGGGGAAAGAGAGAAAGGAACCCCTCTATGGGCCAGAGATGGGAGTTTGGTGCTTGTTTACCAAAAAGGAAGAAAACTGAGCAAGCAAAAGAACCACCTGCAAAATAACCCCCTCTACCCTCAGGGCTGGAATATCACAGGCAGGCCATGGTGGGAAACATTTAATAACAGTTAAATATTAAGTAAACAGTTAAACATGTGGCCTTGGTGAAGCACATAGAGGAGAATTGGCTTTATCAGCCGTTAAGGGAAGAGATTACAATTTCTTTTTAAGATTTATTACTTCCTCAGTTCATTTAGTGAATATGTTTGCATGGAGGTGGTACATACCTTCTGCTAAAAAAGGCTCAGTCCAATGAGAGAGCAGAACCGCCTCAGCAGGATAGAGGCAAGACAATGATTTGACATGTACTTTCTTAGAATTTGGATTCTTGTTATTGTAGAACAGAACTGCTCTATCTTGTCAATGCTGAAGTGGCCAAAGTGAGTTTAAGGAGCTTGGCAGCCTGTTAGTTGGAAGCTGTAAAGCTGTGCACATGTAGAATTTTTGCCCTGGTGTATCTGACAGCTGTTCAGCTGCTGGGAATTGGGTGTTAGTTTCTGCCCAGCTCTGGCAACGACTGTGTCAAACCTGATTCTGCCAGACAAGTGACTGCTGACCATCTTTTCTCTGCACCTTCAAATTCAGACTATCTTTGCTGTGGTGCAGACTTGTAGGGAATACATTTTTCTGGTCTTTGGGATTCTTGGTGTTCCCTGACACCGAGAATCTTCCTCCATCTTCGCTAGGTTTGGTGTCTCTGAATAAAATGTTTAGGCTCACTATAGGGGGACCAGAGCACAGTTTGGCCAGAGCCTGTGATTCTTTTGCAGGAGGAAGTGGCCCTGCTGTCAGAAATGGATGTCACAGGCCAAGCCTTTGAAGACATGTAAGAGCAGAACATCCGCCTGATGTAGCAGCTGAGGAAGAAGGATGATGCCAACTTCAAGCTGATGTCAGAATGTATCAAGTTCAACCAGATCCATAAGCTGCTGAAAGAGGAAAGGGAGGAGCTGGCAGAGGAAGTTTTGACATTGAAAACACAGGTCATGGAGAAAAAGGAGAGAGGACAAGAGAGATGGTGGGGAGATGGAAGTGTGGGTTATCTGCACACAACTGTTTGCTCTCTCCCCCACTGAGGGAACGAGGAGAGAATCAGAAGGGACAAAGTGAGAAAACAGGTGAGCTGAATAAAGGCAGTTTAACAGTTAAAGCAGAGATGTCTATACAAGCGAAACAAGAAATTAATTAATTGGTTACTTCCTGGGGCAGGCAGGAGTTGAGTCATCTCCAGGAAGGCAGGGCTTCATCAGGCCTTACGGTTATTAAATGCTGCAGCTCTGAACATCCCCCCAGTGCTTCCTTTCCACCAGCTGTTATTGCTGAGCAGAGCATTGTAGGGTGTGGAACACCCCTTGGGCCAGCTGGATCAGCTGTCCTCGCTGTGTGGCATCCCAGCTTCTTGGGCACCCTCAGCCTACCTGCTGGTGGGCAGCATGAGACGCAGAAGGTTTTGGATGCTGTGTAAATACTGCTCAGCAGCAGCTAAAACAGTGCTGTGTTACTCACAGTGTTTTGCTCCAAAATGCAAAACATAGCAGCATGTGAGCTACTCTGAAGGGAATTAACTGTCCTCACCAGAATCAGTCCAGGATGGTATGTTCCTCTTACCAGCCTGGGAATGCATCAGGATTCAAAGAGGCCTGTCATTGTAGGAAACAGAAGCTGCTGTATGGGCATTACAATGTACTATGGGTTCACTGCTACGGAGAGCAGATGGGTGAGGAAAAGTGGAAAGTTCTTTTCCTGTTGGAATAGTACTTCTGCCTGTATATTCTACCTATAGCTGTATGTACTGGTAACAAGCAGGAGGAGTTGGAAACTGTTGGGAGGGATGACAGTTTGACAAGAAAGTTTCACAGATGTGTATGCTTAGCGGAATGATTTTTAAATGTAGAGTTGGATGAAGGAATAGATAAGGAAGCAAGTTTTGATATAGAAGAAAGTTTACACCCTTACAGATACAATGATCATATTGGCCCACTAAACACCGGGGAGATCTGATGCAGAGTGCAAAGCCTCTTTGAACAGATAGGAGAGATGAGACTTGAAGAAATAATTTTGTGGATGCAGAAAAAGGGATCAGACCTCAGGTCCCATGGTTCAGGCTTAGTTCTCCCAAATAAAGCAGTATTAGTTTTATCCGCTCATTTTAGAATGACTTGCCTGTGCTATTTCCATTAAGGAAATTTAGAATTGTCAGGAACTGCCAGAATCAGAAATGTTTTGAGGCAGATCATGTTTATGTAAGGTTTGGCTGCCTCTGGAATAAAGAAAGCAGGAAAAAATGCCTGGAACAATCAAGCAGAGCAAAAGAGGAACATTTGTATGGTGAATTTGTTCCCTACAGCTCTCGGCCAGCTGAATTCTGGGGTCATCTACTGGGGAGTGCAAAGCTGCTTTTACTTCCACTGCCCGGTGCCATTGTTTGTGTCCCAGCGCTTTGTTTGATGTGAAGAGAAAGAAACCAAATCCCATGCCAACAAGCTGCAACCCAGAATTTAGTGTGAATTACAGAAATAAAGGCCTTGGAAAATAGCTTTGGAAAGGGTCTATATCCTAGACAGTGTGAAAGCCTCAGGCCTAGCTTGGCTGGGCTTAGGGCTGGCTACCCTTGGGAAGGGAATGGAAGGGGATGGAGTTGGGGTGGGTGTCCCAGGGCAGCCCAGAGGCCAGGCTGTTCTTCTGGTAGTTCTGGGGAAGTGGGTCAGGATTTTCCCCCTGGCCTGCCTCAAGGAGGGGTACCTTGGTGCTGGAAATGCTGTGCAGGAGAAGGTAATATTCCTCTCCATCCTGCACATGCCTTTTATCTCCCTGCAGCCTTTCTAGAGTCAAAATGAGTAGAGAAAAGGAAGGCATTTAGCAGGAAATGAGAAAGTTCCCACTCCTTCCACCTGCTTTTGATGCAGAAAACCTTTCCTTTGGGCTGTTTTTGAGCTGAATCCTCTGAGATGTGATGGAGATTCATGGATATTGCCTGGTTTTGCATTGGGAGGAATAGGGAAACCTCCTATGATAGAAAGTAGTTTTTAATTTTCCAATTAAGGGGAAGCAGGCTTTGAAATGGATGCGGCCTAGGCAAGGTGTGAGTTTGTCATCCTCTGACAGCACAAGCCTAAATCCACCTGTGGCTGGTTCACAGTGACAAATCTCTTCCTCGGCTGTCTCTGCCTGTGGCAGTGTTGCAGGCTGGGGCAGGAGATGCCTTCTGCCTTGTCCCTGTCCCTGCCTTGTCTGATCGCTGCCAAGTGGAATTGTGCCTGACAAAATGCTGTCTGGTGCCTCTGGGTCAGGCAATGCTTTCAAGTTGGAAGCCTCATTGACACTGTTGTTGTTCCTTTGGCATCTGTGGGCTGGTAATGATAGGAGAGATGAGACTTGAAAAAATAATTCTGCTGATGGAGAAAAAGGGATCAGGTCCTCCGGTTCCTTAGGGTTAGTTCTGCCAATTCCTGGGTATGGCCCACTTGGATTGACTTCTTCATTGCTGATCTGCAGCTGGAATGCTTAATGAAGCTAGGGAGAAGTATTACTCAGTATGTAAGGTGACAATTTTTCTGGAATAATTCTGGAGTAGAAATGACTTATGTCATCAATCCTTTCCTGTCTTACTTTTGTTACTGAGTATTCTTCAGGGTGAATTAATCCAGTTTTTAGACAGGTCATCCTCTCATAGTGCTTGGATGCCGCATGATTTTATCCTCTGTGAAGTCATGTAAAAATTAGTTCTCCTAGTTCTAACAGCTCTGGTGAGGAATATTTCAGAATGACCGGCCATCAGCTATTTCCATTAAAGACATTTTGAATTGTCAGTATTAGCCAAGATCAGAACTGTTTTGAGATAGGTTGTGTTTATGTTGGGTTTGGGTTTCTCTGCTGGAAAGAAAGCAGAGAATAAACCCTTGGAACAAGTAAGTAGAGTAAAAGTGAAACTTTGGGATGAGCACTTTGTTCCCCACAAATACAGGCTTGCAAAATACTGGGCACATCTAATGCAGAAAGCAAAGCTACTTTTGCATCTAACACATGGTGCCATTGTTTCAGTCCTAGAACTTGTAAAGAGTAATATAAAAAATCCCCAAAACTGCAAAACCCGACCTAGAATTGATTGGGAAATACAGAAACAAAGGCCTTGAAAACTACTTTTGAAAACAGTTACTTCCTTAACAATGTCAGATTCTAGAGAGCACTGTGAATTCCTAACTCTTTGGAAGGAAAGCAATCCTGTACTAGTGGGGAGGCAACCACATGAAGTAGTAGAGCTCTTTTCTCTTGGCTTGCCAGGTCCATATTGTTCCGAGAAATTAAACTGATGCTAAATTCATGAAAAATAAAAATCCAAGCAATCGTTTCAGTAACTAAAATTACACTTGCATTCCTCACCCATTAGAAGGGCTGGTTATAAAGGCATGAGTTCAATTAACTCACTTCTTCTCTTGTATGTGGTTGACATACATACATACATTCTGAATCTACAACAAAAACCCAGAAGAAGAAGGAAAAGAGTTCTCAGTGGAGAGGACCTGGGATGCCTCTGTTCCCAAGGGAACTCACAGACCCCTTGGGCTTGGAGGCTCATATGCCAGATGCCGGCCTTGGGAATGGAGGTCTGCCTCCCAGCCAGCTCAGGGGGCCTTGGCCCAGGAGCCCCAGGAGCAGGAATCAGCCTCACACAGAGGTGAGGTGGGAGCTGGGCTGCTCTCTGGCAGGAGGAAGGATCTTGTGGCACCCCAGAGAGGCTGTGCACATTGCCAAGGAACAGCTGTGCCCTGCATGTAGCCCCTGCAAGGAGCTGTGCTGCTGCCAGTGCCCCTGGAGCTGTAGGGCTGCTGAGCCTCGGGGCAGGGAGAGGAGCAGGAGGGTGCATGTGCATCTGAGGCATTCCTGGAGAGCATAGGGCTCTGGGCTCCCTGCTGTACCAGGGCAGCCCAGAGGCCATGCTGTTCCTCTGGTAGTTCTGGGGAAGTGGGGCAGGGTTTTCCCTCTGGCCCGCTTCATGTATCTGCCAGCAGGAGCATGTTTCCCTATGCAGCAGTTTAGAAGTTTCCAAGGAATCTGTCCCATGCAATACAGAGCTTCAGATGCTTTAGGTTTACATCACACAGTTTCTGTTACATTTTGTGTCTCCATTTTGGAAACCTGATGACTGCCATGGTCCCAAGGAGGTTACCCTGGTATCTGGAGTTTCCCTGCCATCTTCCCAGATGCTCTTATCTTCCAAGGTCTTGCCTTCCAACCAGAATTACTCTCTTTCCTCAAAGCCCATATCTTGCTCTCCTTTATTATTAAGCTGGCCATTCTGCAGGGGCAAAAAATCTGGGTTTACAACATTGTTATTATTCTACTTTGCTGCCTGATTTTATCCTCTGCAAAGCTGTTGTATAGAATGATTAGTTCTCAGATTTTTAGCAGCTCTGTTGGAGAGTATTCCAGAATGATCTCCATTGTTCTCTGTCATTAGAGAACCTCTAGTCAGGTTCTAGTCAGTCACTAGAACCTCTAGTCAGGCTGGCCCAAAAGTGGTCCAATCCAAAACAGTTTAGAAGGAAAATCCTTGGGGAAAATGAAATATCTAGTGTCAAGAACACAATTTACAAATTACATTTGAGTAATACTCCTGCAACCCTAGTCTAAAATATTCCAAAAAAGAGAAGAAAATATTGATCTAAATGCATCCAGGTATTAGCACCCGGGACTTCTTTGAAGAATGGGAAAGAAGATGTTTACTAAAATCACCATGAATAAGGGCAGATAAGAATCTCTGTCAAGAGCAATCTCCATCTCTGCCCTTCTCTATCAGACACAGAGGCTCTCCAACATGCAGGGCTTGAGTCTTTGTCATGCAGCAGGTTTCAGTCATTCCAGAGTAATGTCATGTCTGCTGCCAGTAGCCCATCCCTTGGGAGAGGGTCCAGGCATTGTACCTTGCTGCTCTCAATCCCAATCTCTGTGTTTTAGGAGAGCTCTACAATCTGGAATATATTTTTCCTCTTGGCCAGCATGGCATTTTGGGGGCTTGAAATCTGCCAGAGATTTACAGGAACCTTTGCTTCCATTCGCAGGCATCCCACTGAGCCAGGCCAAGGAGATGGATCATTCCAGCAGCGCTGGTCTTATGAGGTCTAAAGAGCTGAGGGATAGATCTGGAAAGGTAAGGGATAAGGACAGGGACGAGCAGACTTCCTTTCCAGTGGCTGTTTAGTGCTTGGCCCAAAATGTCTCTGAAAATCATAATCTTCCAATCCTTGGGGGATGGGGATTCTCTTGGGAATCTATTTGACAACTCCAGGGCAATTGATTGGCTGTTTCCAGTGGTGGCAAGGTGACTGGCTTGGAGATGGTGCTAAGGTCATGCTAGAAGCATTCTTTGTGTGCAAAGGCTGTTTTAGGGTAGTTCTGAATGGCAGAGCAAGCTACACATCAGTGGACGTGGGCAAAGTGCATCCTTGGAAGCAGAGAAGCAAAGATTCTAATGTTGAGTGTAAGCAAGGCTGCAAAATCAAATGGGAGAGTTTGATTTTCCTGGTTACCTTTGTGGCTGTATCTCATAGCCCTCTTAATTTTTCTGCTCATGAACATCAATGCTTCTGCAATTTGTTTTCACAAGACTCCTCCTTTTGGTCTGCTGGTCTCAGAGACCAAGGCCGTGAGAGCTGAGTCCTTCAGAAGCCAGGAAGTGAGAAACAGCTGCAATTGCTGACCAAGAGTGTTAAGCAACAGCTCATTAGCCCTCCTTGCTGGGTATTGCACATGGTTTTTATTCTCCTGCCATGGCCTGTAGGAACTGAACTGCCTGTTCACTGTCATGTGAGCTCTTCATCTGTCTTGGAGCGTTCCTATGACTTTCATGCTTCAAGCAGGGCTTCCTGACAAATGTTGCAGTGGAAGGTTGTGGTGCTACAGTGTTCCACCTCACTGTGTGCAATTGCCAAGGTGAGGACTGGAGACATTCCTCTGAAACTATTGGAATGTATGTGGAGCTGCATTGAAGTCTATGGCACTCTGTGGACTCTGTGCTCCTGATGAGATTTTGTGTGTGGTTTATGTGTCTCTGCTTGCAGTGTGTGCTGTATTTCCATTGCACCTAGGTTCGTGCTACATTGTGCAAGCTGGCTCCAAAGAATTTAGAGTGGAAGAAAATGAAACTTGGAAAAAGTGATGAAGAGGAGACAAAATAAAACATCCCTGCAGCTTCCTCCTAAGGCAGTTGAGCCTGGGGATGCAGCTGAAGCAAGTAAGTGACGGCTACACTTGTGGTGGTCCTTTTTGACCACTTACTTGCCCTTTGCACAATGTTGCAATCAGACTGGGGGGCTGTTCTGCTTGCATCTGAGTGGAAGCTTGCATTAGGCTTTAATTCTGTTTCCCAAAGAAAAATACAGAGGCATGAAGTGTCTTGCCCATGGCCTCACTGAGTTAGTAACAGAATAGCAGCTTTCCACTTTCACCTCTAAATTATTTCAAAGTAGAAAACTCTATCTTGCAAAGTATACTGGGGCTTCAGACTCTCTCCTGGAGAGCAGCCTCCAGGGAAGGTAAGTCCAAAAGAATGCTTTTCAACCAGGCTGCAGCCTGGAAGAAACAAAACTCAATTCCTTCTGATGTAAACATCAGAGATCCTTCTGCTGCCACTCCCTACTGAGGAGCTGGCGCTGTAGAGCTGTGCTGGAGCCCCAGGCTGGGCTTCTGTTGTAGCCCCAGGAGCAAGCAGCATTCCCGAGTGAATCCCGGTGGAGGGGCTCTGCCTGCAGGGCTGTGAGCGCTGCCCGAGGGCGGCAGCAGGGCCCGCAGGAGGCAGCACTCAGCCCGAGGGCATCACACAGGGTTATCTGCACTTTCTTTGGGAACTTCCTCTGCCTGCCTGTGGAACAGAACAAAAACAAAGCAATGCTGACTTTTTCTTGTTTCTTAGGGGAAGCATCACTGCAGTTTGCTTTTAAGCTAGAAGAGAGTAGACTTAGATTAGATATTAGGGAGATTTTTTTTTTTTTTTTAATGAAGGGAATGAAAAGCTGGCAGGATTTGCTCAGAGAGCTGTAGTTGGTCTATCCTTGAAGGTGTTCAAGGCCAGTTTACATGGGGCTCTGAGGAACTTGATCTAGATGAAGATGTCCCTGCTCACATGGTTTGGACTAGATGGTGCTTAAAGGTGCTTTCCAACCCAAACTCTCTAGGTTTCTGTGATGTTGTGGTGTGTTGCAATATCCTGTTTTACCTTCTCCCTTCCCCCTCGCCCCTCGCTGAGTGTGCCCTGTCAATCAGGCTAACATACCAGCAAGGCGTCGTGTGATAGGTGTCCCTAGTACCTTGAGACCCTGCCCCTTCACCTGGTTGGTGACTCACCTGTCCCCTCCCCTTCCCCTGTCCTGAGCTTAAAATGTGAATGAGACCATGCGGCCGGGATTCTGTTAGCAGCAGTAGCCCAGTGCAGACCTCTGTACCAATGGAATAAACATCTGGCAACCTTCTAGCAGAATCCACTCTCTTTATCTCCACCATCGCCAGAAGCTCTCCCCTGAGGTAAACGGAGTCCTGTCTTGTGCCCCGCTGCACTCTGCCGCCAGCCAAGGTATCTCTGGGGTAAAACACCGCAGTGCTGCCTCTGGCCCAGCAGCGAAGGTCAGAATTGGCCTAGGCACCATCTAACTGGTTATATTGGGATACATATTCCAATATATTGGCGTCCCTGTGGGTGGGCGAAGTGACTTCGCAGCCCGAAAACGGACTCGCAGTTCCTCAGAGAAATTTCTGCCAGCCGTGCATCCAGCTGAAAGGAGCCTGGCTTCAAGACTCCCAGCTAGAGACTTTGGGAATATTCCCAGAAAAAGTTTCGTGGACTGTTCGGTGCCTTCTGGAAAGCCCAGCTTCATTGTGGTGAGCAGTTTTCCAGAGGAAGAAAAGGGGAGCCTCTCTTGCACCCAGAGAGAGGTCCTTTTCCAGTGGAGACCTGCCTGCCTGTACCCAGCCTACAGCTTCCATTTCACGTGAGTATCTCTGCTTTCGGTAGAGCAGAAGCTCAAAAACAGACTCTGCCGCGAGTTCTGTTCCTTTTTGCCTTTGCATTTTTGGCTGCGCAGCCCCACAGACGAGAATTCATAGCGTTCTAGTGTTAGCTTTCCTGCTGCGTGTTTCACTGTTTTTTAGAATTCGCGCCGGAGCGGGATCGCTCTCTGCCCTTCCCCCCCCCCCAGCTCTGCAGCGTGCTCAGACACGTGTTAGGAGACTCTCTTTCTCTTTCTCTTTGCGGGGGAGGGGGGGGGCTCTCTTTCCACGTGGCCGGGGGACCTGCGGGGTCGGGAGTGCTCTGCACACGCGGCGGGGGGGGGGGGGGGGGGGGACGTCCGGGTTTCGGCTGCCACGTGGAGTGGCTGCTGCCTCTGCTCCGCGGGGGAGCTGCATTCCACCGCGGGGGAGGCTTTGTTTCTGCCTCGGCTCGGCAGGGCGTGCCCTGCTGCTGCTGCCCGGGAATTTTAAAAGCAGTATATACAGCTGCATTGTGAAGCTTTTGTCTGCTCGTTATCGCTTTCTATCTGTGGTTTTTTTTAGAAATTGGTAGCTGATTTTAGCTTTGTTTTTGGTCAGGCGGGATTAAGTACTTTGCTTTTTACATCTATCATGGGTTCCAAACTTAGCATTGTACAAAGGGGAGTGTATTATAATATTGTTAGCATTTTAGTCAAGAGTAATGTGAAATTCTCTAAAGGAAAATTGAAATAGTTTATAAGATGGCTTTTTCTGCAGTTCCCAAACATTTTCCCTGAAGAAATCCACAATATTCAATTCTGGGATAAAGTTGGGAATGAATTGATAACCTTAGGACAATCTGGCAAATTACCCTCAGCTAAATTTGTGTTCTGGAGTTTACAAATTCGAACAGCATTGCTCAAACAAAAGGAAATGGAGAAAAAGCCAAATGTAAAGCCATGTACCTCTGCTCTCCCTGTTCCTCCCTCTCCCTCTAAAACCCCTAAACCTCTTTCCCCAAAACTTGGTATTTTAAAGAGTGCAAACTCATTGGGAAGTCGGCTCCCACAGTGTGCAAGAATACCTGAGTTGTTTTGTTCACAAAGCCCTGGCCAGGCTGCGTGTCTTTCCCAATCCCCTCCTCTAAAATCCCGAGCACGTGTTAGCTTTTCGGAGAGCAGTGATGTCCAAAATGGCCCCCAGTCCCTAGGGGGTGCACAAGATGGTGGGTGCCACGTGGCATCTTCCCAAACCTGGTCTTCTTCTTCCCAAAATCCTCTTAAGCATCCCAAAATTCCTGCCCCATCCCCCTCTCCTCCTGTTCCTCGTGACACCTTCCCCCCTCCCCCCGCCTTTCCTGCAGTACCCTCAGCTCCGCCCCTCTACTCCTCCCAGGGGGCGGCTGCTGACGTGATGTCACCAGGTGACCCCGCCCCCTGTTCCCACAGTATCCCCGCCCCCTGCCAGCCCCTTGACCCCGCCCCTTGTTCCCACGGTATCCCCGCCCCTTGCCGGCTCCCTTTCCCCGCCCCCTCCCCGGGTTCCCATGGTGGGGACACACCCACTGCCTGTCCCCAAACCTGTAGCTGTGATCCCAATGCTTCTGATTCAAGGGATACAGAGCAAGGGACAGCAGACCCAATGCACAATCCCATGTTATTGCTAGCTCCTGTTACGTTTCAGCCTGCAGCTCAAGCTGGAGCAGCCCCAACTGCTAATTGGAGCTCCTTTGGACGACAATTGATTAAAGAGATCTGTAAATCTCATAAAGAATATGGTCCACACAGTCCATATTTCCATGGCCTTTTAAATTCCGAATTAAGTAGGACTATTGTGGTTCCACATGATTTAAAACAACTGTTTTCATGTCTCATGACATCCACGGAATTCAAATTATGGGAATCAGCATTGAAACAACTGCTAAAAGATGCTCTCCCAAGCTTACAGGTTGATCCAAACACAGCAAAAGACAACAATGGTAACCCTATCACTATTGATCACCTCTGTGGTGAGGGTCAATGGTCTTCTCCCTCAGTCCAAGCTGCTGCAATTCCTGCAGAAACACTTGAGAAAGTAAAGGAAGCAGCTGAAAAGGCATTCTTTTCCCTCCAACCTGAGGGGCCTTTTGAGCCCTATAGTAAAATCAAACAACTACCATCAGAGCCTTTTTTGAAATTTGTAGAAAGGGTAACTAGAGCCATTGAAATACAGGTTAAAAAAGAAAATGCTAGTGAAGCAATTTTAGAAGAAATAGCGTTTACAAATGCAAATGAACAGTGTCGAGCGGTAATCCTGAGCCTTCCTATGGAACCTTCCCCTACACTAAAAGATATGCTTCTAGTCTGTAACAGGAAAGTGCCTCTGATGAGTGTGGCTGAAGACACCAGACCAAGGCTGCTGCCAAGACCACCCCAGCGTGTTGCTGTTGCCAGCCCTTCACCTTTTCCCTCAGCACAGCAGTACCCTGGGCAGCAGCGGAGACCAGCAATGGTTGAGCCCACTAAACCATGCCTGCTTTGTAATAACCTAGGACACTGGAGTAACCAGTGCCCCCTGAAAAAGGAATTTGATGAATTTAAAAATGGCAGGGGAGGAGAACTACAAGCCCTCCCTGGGGGTCAACAACAAAAAAACGAAGAATAAAGCGCCAGCCTGCCAGGCGTGCAGACATAAAAGGAGCAGGCCAAGAGAATAAGGGTAGCAAAATAAATCAAGTGCGCGATAATATTAACATTTGTGTAAGTGAAGCAGGTGCTTCAAAGACCAAGTCTGCTAGTCCACTGTTGAAAGTGAAACAAAATAACCTTTGTTATGATTTAAGTGATTCTGTATTAACCGCATCTTCTGTCAATGAGCCTTACAGGTTGCAGCTGACAGAGTCACTCCACCTGAAGGACACTGACTGGCATATTGTCTCTGTAAATCCTGAACAGAAAGGTACTTGGAACCAAATTCGTTGCAAGTACATCATCACTGGGGACAAAAACACACCACAAGAGATCGAAATTGCTCCGGGACTGACAACATCAGATCCCAAGCAATTTGTTCTCAGCCTGCACTGTTTCCACCCACCCTGTTTCTTCCTAAGGGACAAATTGTTGCTCAAGCTATCCCTGTGCCATCTTTACCTGAAAATGTCGATAAACAAGGGCCCACAGTCGCCCGGGTCCAAGTTATTGGGACAGATAAACCCAAATTGTGGTGCAATGTCAGTGGGGGTGGGAAGTCTAAACGCATTGAGATGCTTGTAAATTAGCTGTTATTGATATTAAAGATTGTTTTTTCCAAATCCCATTGCACCCTGATGATGCACCGCGTTTAGCATTCTCTGTCCCTTCTATCAATTCAGAAGCTCCTATGAAAAGGTACCATTGGACCGTTCTTCCTCAGGGCCTAAAGGTATCTCCAGCTATCTGCCAGTGGTATGTCTCTTCCCTGCTTTCCCCAGTTCGTGCAGCCGCAGAGAAGGCCATCATTTATCATTATATGGATGATATCCTTGTGTGTGCCCCCAATGATGATTTACTAACACATGCGCTTGACCTAACGATCGATGCATTGATTGTTGCAGGGTTCGAGCTCCAGGAACAGAAAATTCAAAAGATGCCACCTTGGAAGTATTTGGGCTTAGAAATTAGAAATAAGACCATTGTTCCTCAAAAACTAGAAATTAATCCAAGGATCAAGACCCTTGCGGATGTCCACAAGTTGTGTGGGTCTTTGAATTGGGTAAGACCGTGGCTTGGTCTGACTAATGAAGACCTTGCCCCTCTTTTCAATTTATTGAAAGGGGGAGAGGACCCAGGTGCTCCTAGGTCTATTACTCCAGAGGCACGGAAAGCTCTAGAAAAGGTTCAGATTGCAATGTCCACAAGACAGGCCCACCGATGCCGGCCTGATCTGCCATTCAAATTTATCATCCTAGGTACGGCAGAAATATGTTCATGTTAGTGTAGATACCTTTTCTGGAGCGGTCTATGCTTCTGCCCACACAGGAGAGTCATCTATTGATGCTATTAAGCACCTCTTACAGGCTTTTTCTTTCATGGGCATGCCCAAGGAGCTGAAAACTGATAATGGGCCTGCTTATAAATCCAAGGAATTCGGGAGCTTCCTGCAGCAATGGGGAGTAGAGCACAAAACTGGCATCCCCTACTCCCCTACAGGTCAAGCCATTGTAGAAAGAACTCACCGTGATATTAAAAGGGTCCTGGACCAGCAACAACAGGTTCTGAAGGTAGAACCTCCCCACATCCGGTTATCCAGGGCACTATTCACAATCAATTTTCTGAATTGTTCTTTTGACAGCCTGAACCCACCCATCCTACGCCACTTTGGGGGGAGCAGTCACAGGTTGATAAAAGAAAAACCTCCGGTTTTAGTAAAGGACCCTGAGTCTTGGAAAATGGTGGGACCTTACAAATTGGTTACTTGGGGACGTGGATACGCCTGTGTATCCACCCCCTCTGGTTTAAGGTGGGTTCCTTCCAAATGGGTAAAGCCCTATGTTCCCAAAGTCTCAGAGAAATCTGCAGAAGCGCCCCAGGTTGCTCACGCTGCCTGGAGAAGAAAACGCTGCGCACGTTCTCTGGAGGAAATTCCATTTAAGCCTCCTATCTGGAATAGTTTGTAATATATGTTTGTTTCAAGTTTTCATACCAGTTTAGATCCCACTGTTCGTGTATAGCCTCGAGACGTCATGAGACCGAGCCTGCTTCTCGTCCTACTCGTGATCATCCCACCTGCAATCTCCTACATAGTACCGCAGCCCAAACCACATATGGACTACCTCGATAAAGGTTCTCAGACATCAACAGAGAAACTGACAACGAGCTGAATGGACTTTTCAATGGCTGGGGACTCTCGGGCTGGTTGGGATCTATTCTGAAAACTGTAATTTTAGTGCTGTTTATTTTAGTTGTAGTTATTGTAGTTTTTAGCATTGTTTTTGGAGTAATCAGACGCATGGTTCTCAAGTTAATCTCAAGCTCATCTCCCCCTCCTGAGGTCTACCATTTGGAAGCCCTCAGTGCTCCAGTGGATGACCTGGAAGCCTCAGTAGAATCATTCTGCACCATAAACACAGCCCTCTTCTTTTTAAACAAAACTAGGGGGAGATGTTGTGGTGTGTTGCAATATCCTGTTTTACCTTCTCCCTTCCCCCTCGCCCCTCGCTGAGTGTGCCCTGTCAATCAGGCTAACATACCAGCAAGGCGTTGTGTGATAGGTGTCCCTAGTACCTTGAGACCCTGCCCCTTCACCTGGTTGGTGACTCACCTGTCCCCTCCCCTTCCCCTGTCCTGAGCTTAAAATGTGAATGAGACCATGCGGCCGGGATTCTGTTAGCAGCAGTAGCCCAGTGCAGACCTCTGTACTCTTGGAATAAACATCTGGCTACCTTCTAGCAGAATCCATTCCCTTTCTCTCTACCATCGTCAGAAGCTCTCTCCTGAGGAGAACGGAGTCCTGTCTTGTGCCCCGCTGCACTCTGCCACCAGCCAAGGTATCTCTGGGGTAAAACACCGCAGTGCTGCCTCTGGCCCAGCAGCGAAGGTCAGAACTGGCCTAGGCACCATCTAACTGGTTATATTGGGATACATATTCCAATACTGTGATTCTGTGATCCCTGTCCCATGTTAGAGTGCCATTGTTATACTTGAAGTTCTTTGGGATAACAAAGAGATTTTACCCAACTCCAGCAACTTTTCTGGCCCTTTCCATTGTCACCCTGTCCAGCACTCTCCACTTACAAGCTACTCTTTGGTCCCTACAAACTTTAGCCTACCACCTGTCAATAGCATCTGTCCTAGTGTGCAGAGGAATCTGCCTGGTAGTGCCATGAAGAAATCGGTTGTGAGAAAGCAGGACACCGTGCCCTTACTGCCCAGTACACCCACCCTCCGTGGGGATGGCAGCTTCCCATGCAGCTCCTCAGGTAAGCCTGCTCCGTGGCAGCTTTTTCCAGCATGGGTTTGTCCTTGCACAAGGAGCACAAACTGCCTCTTGCCTCAGCCAGCATAGCTGGGATCTTGAGTCCATAGCCTGTCCTGAGAATGAACAGCAAATCTACTTTTGAGTTACTTCAAAAGTTGATAGTCCAGAATATTTGAAGTCAATGGAAACAGAGGTGCTGTCAGGTGTAAAGGCTCAGGTATGGCTGTTCTCTGGTTGTTGCTCCCTGGGGATTGAGCCGGGCCCAGCAGGGCTGGGTTGTTCAGGCTTGGCTTGGTGCTGTCACAAGGCAGCTGCAGGTCTTTAATCAGAGAACTACAGAGTGCCCCTGTCCTCAGGGCTGGGGGATATGAGGGCGCTGAGACAAGAGAGGCCCTGAGGGGTTCCCTCCTGGGCTGGCCAGTCCTGCTGTGGGCACTGTCTGGCAGGGAGTGGGAGCTCTGTGGCCTCAGGAACCTGCCACTGGCTGTGGCACCTGTGGCACTTGGGAGCTGGCGCTGTGGGGGCAACTGTCAGGTTCAGCCTGGAGCTGTGCTCAGCTGGGGGATGCTGGGAGCAAGAAAGGAGCCCCAGGATCCAGCCAGCAGGGAAGTCTCTGAGGCAGTGGCAGTGGGTGCCACACAGAGCCCTGGCTGGGAGACGTGGCTGCAGTGCCCATGGCCGACACTCTCCTTACAGTGACCCCACAGATGGCCACTGGTGCCAAGCGCCGAGAGGAGCTGCTCCATGGGCATGGGCAGAAGGACAGAGCATTTTCAGACCCACAGCAGTCCTTGCAGGAGGCGCTCTCCATGCTGGGCAGCGATGACTGGTAAGAAAGGCCCCATTCCCTCTGTGTCCCTCTGAGCGTAAAGGTTGGTCAGAAGCATGTCTTGCTCATGCCTTGGAGCTCTGAAAGCCCAGAGGGCCAAAGGGCACTGGTGAAACTCCCACAGAGCAGGGAGAGCATAAAAATTGGAAAGCAGCCTTTTCTTTGCCTTGCTCTGCAGCAGTGCTGCAGCTGCAGCAGGCCCGTGCTGTTTCCTGGCTTTACCTGCTGCTCCGTGGAGCTGCAAAGGAAATGTTGCGGGAAGAGAGAAAGCTGTGGAATGAGATGATTTGCTGGCTGAAGGCAGAAGCAGGATGGCAGCAGTTTTGGGTGTAGAGATTTGGGTGCCTTGGGCCACTGGCCCAGTGGGGCTGAGTAAGATTCCTCTGTGCTCCCACTGCTGACAACAATGGCAGGGACTCCTGCATGTGAGTCCCAGAAGCAGCTCCAGGGAGCTCCTCTTTTTGAAAAATTGACTGAGTTGTGCTTTCAAGTCCATAAGCCTGCCATTACTCCTGAAGGGCTCATGGCAGAAGAGAAGAAAAAAGAAATAAAATCCTCTAGGGATCTTGCATTTTGGAGTTCCACTCTTCCATCTCCCTGCTTCATATGGGCCTGAGATGTTTTGTCAATAATCACAATGTGTCCCAAAATTCTACACAGACAGAAGGAGGCCCAGAGGTGATAACCCTACAAGTGTGAGGTGATATTTGTTATCTTTTTTGATGTCTGGGTTAGCATCCACTCAGTAGTGGATGCTTTATTCTCACAGAGGTAAGCATGAAAATTGAGCCACGATGCATCTCCTTTGCTTTGCCCTTTCTCTTCTGCTTTCTCTTCCCCATTTGTCTTTGGTGCTCTGTGAGGTGCAGAGAGTTGCTGCAGGTGTAGGGGTCCTGATGACAGTCAAGGGTGCCTGTGGGATCAGTTGCCAGCCCTGTGCTGCAGCCCTGATGCCTCATATACCTTCCTGTGGCTGAGGGCTTGCACAAAGCAAGTGCTGAGAGATGGAGTTGTTTGCACCTTTAAATAACATGTTGCTGTTGTGGGGATGGTTTAAGGTAGGAGTGTTGTGGGAAAAGCCAGAGTTTCAACAGTTCTTCGCAGGGGGGGAATCTTAGTCTTCTGGGACATCCTGCTGCTTTTTGGGGAATATGTGAAGTGGAGTGGAGTGGGTGACACTCAGGCCTAGATTGTAGAGTGGGAACTCAGCTCCAGAGTGACAGTGCAGACTCTCAGTGCTGAACTGCATGCTGGGGCTGACAAAGAAGGAAAATGTCCCAGTAACAGCCCCATGGGACTGTGTCTCAGGGACAGGTAGAGGTAGGTGACAAGAAACAGCAGCATGGCCCAGCCTCACAGCTTCTAGGAAGCAGTGGCAGAGGGACTTAGTAGCAGAGATTTTCAGAAAGGCCACAAATGAGAACTCTGAAAGCCTCTTGGATTTGTGTGTGCTTTTGACAGCCACAGCATCCTGTGGCAATGTGTTCCATGATTTCATTAAGTCCTCCTTGAAAAACACCTCCCATGGTTTGACTGAGCTGCCAGCCTGGTCATTTCAGAGGGTGCTGCCTAGTTCTTGGGTGGAGAGGAATATCAATCTTTTTGGTACTTGCCTTTCAGGGAACTGAAGAAGAAGGGACTCTTCAACATCACACGTCTGGCTGAGTCCCATGCAGAAGTCCTGCTTTGTCGACTTCGTGAGATTTGCTTGGCAGTTACCAGCGAGGTGAGAACTTTGTTCTGAATTGTTCCCCATATTTCATACACGACTTGTAGAGTAAATATGTGCTTGTTCATTTCCATGTGTGCTCAGGGACTGAATTAATTTGTGGTTTTAGACCTTCTACTTCTAATGTCTGTCAGCTATCTGTAGGATCTGTGTGGACATGCAGCTGTATTTACTGGCAGGTCGGGTATCTGGCACTTATCTTTGAGTGTGGTGCCATTATAATGCAAGGCAGAAACTGAGACACTAATGACATTATATGCCAGAGTCCCAGTCCCTGCCCAAGCTGTAATTCAACACTGCAAATGAGTCTGTAGACCTGAGCCTGTGTTTTATGTTTCCTGTCTGAGTGCTTCAGCTACTGGTGTTGCTTTTTTGAACAGGAGCACCTGACTTTATTTTTATGACTTGTGCCTTTAGGGTTTGAAAGCATCCCTTGCTTTTATTTGCTTCTTTGTTTTTCAAATCAAAGGGCCTAAAATCAAAGCAGTTGACGTTATAGAACGGTTAAGTAGAATACTTTAGAGAAACATATTTTTTTTGCCTGCAGTGAGCAGGTGTGAGGCCAGAAATTGGTGCCAGAGCAATTGCCTTTCTGTGCTTGGGCTCTTATGCTCTTCCTGTGCTTTTATGTTCCTCTATACACAGCAGGACATGCTGTGATTTCCTGGGAGTTTTGCCTAAGGAAACTGGTTTTCTATTCAAGGTGATTCTTATGTTTCCCCTCATGGCTTCCCCAGGTGACCAACCTCCAGTCCAAGGCGTCCTGCTCTGCAATCATCACTCTGGGAGAGCTCTTTGGAATCTTGAAGAAGGACATGGACTCCGAGGCTGATGAGGTTGCTGGGGTCCTTCTCCCCATGGTGTGGAACTCCCCAGAGTTTATTCAGAAGGCAGCCTGTCAGAGCCTGGGGATGATAGTAGAGAACGTGACTCCTGCACAAGCAATGACTGCTCTCATGGATAGGGGAGTCAAGTAGGTTCTTCTTCTTTTAGTGCTATCCTTCGCCTTCCAGTGTGCACGTGGGGGAAGGGATCTGAGAGAGAGAATGGAAATGCTTGGAAGGAAGGGTCCTGTATCCTGCATCTTCTGTGAACTCAGGGACTCGATTCTCCAATCAATCTCATTTCTTTCCACTTGCCACCTATTTCTGCCCTTCCGCAGCCTATTAGGTCACAAAATCACAGAACTATAGAATATGGGGAGTTGGAAGGGGCTCATCTGGAACATCCAGTCCAACTCCTGGTCTTGCACAGAACAGCCCAAGGGTCACACTGTGTGCCTGAGATTGTTGTCCAAATGCTTCTTCAACCCTGTCAGGCTTGGTGCTCCCTGGGGAGCCTGTTCCAGTGCCCAAGCACCCTCTGGTGAAAAACCTTTTCCTGATATCCAAACTAAAGCTCCTGAGTCAACTTCCTGCTGCTTCTTGGAGTTCTCCCAGTCTGTCAGAGTCAACTTCCTGCTGCTTCTTGGAGTTCTCCCAGTCTGTCAGAGTTTCCTAGACGTGAATGGTGGGGAAGTGCAATTGCCTGCAAAGGCTAAGGATAGAGCCTTGTGCTTTTGTGGGAAGAGGGACAATTGCAATTGCAGCTGTGAGCACTGTTGCATATTTCACAGCACTAACCACAGAGGCCCTGGGGAAAACCAGGTATCCTCATGATGCCATTAATCTGAGAAATAAGGAGGGTCCTTGCTGGGGCGCGGAGCACATGGGGGAGAATATGCTGGGTGTGGCACAGCCTACACAGCAGGCGCAGCTCCTGCCAAAAGGAGCCTTGTGTGACTCTGCTGGCCTTAGAGCTCGACTTTTTGTTCAAAATGAAGCTTCATGTTGGCCTTGAGATGATGAATCACTTCACAGGCACCTTCACAGGCCAAGTGCCATGGGACAGCTGAAGAAAATGCTGCCCTAAGTGTTGGTGCTGGGCCTGATAGTTCTCAAGCGATACTCTCTAGACCAGGACAACCAGGCTAAACTGACTGCCACCCTTTCCTCAGCTTTGGAATAGAGTAAAACACTCAGATGTACCCCTTGCCAAGCTTTACAAAAGAAACAAGCTGCGTTGCTGGATATTCCGCAACTTCACGCCCCAGAGTGTGGTTTCCCTGCATTTGTTTTATCCCAGAGGTCTCCAGATGTGGGGAGAAATGGGTGGAGCCTCATCCTGCTGCAGCTCTGTGTAGTGGGTGCCCTGTGATGGGTCCGTATGAATTTTCCTTAATTTCTAAATAATTCATATGGGATCTATTACTTCAATCTTTCTCCGAGTAAATTTTGAGAAAGAAATGGAGTATCAGCTAGTGCAGGGAGACTGAATTCTTCCCTCTTCCGTGCAGGCAGTCCTTCTGTACAATGTTAACTTAGTATTTATCTGAGGACTGAACCTTCTGCAGGTGTCTGAAGCTGCAGGGAGAGCCCAGGCTCCTTCTCCCAGAAAGGGCAGGGAGCAGGCTGTGGCCAAGGCTGGCGCTGCTGCTGCTCTTTGTCCCTGTGCCCCAGGGTTTGCTCTCTTCTTCCCAGGAGCCGCTACGTCCAGGTGCGGAAGCGTGCGGCCAAACTCCTCCTGTCCCTGATGGGAGAAAATGGGAGTCACCCAGCTCACAGGCAACCCCAGGGCTGAGAGGCCGGCACACGTGGCAGGGAAGCTTCCTCAGGACTGTCACAAGGACACAAGGTAATGATCCCCCTTTCACCTCCAAAACCAGGAAAACCATTTTGTGTTTGGCTTTAAAGGTAAAACCACAAAAGAGTGGAAACTCAGGCAAATAATAAGTGACCTCATGGTGTGGCTAAGGGTCATAGAATCATGGAATATGCTGTGCTGGCAGGGACCCATCAGGGTCATCCAGTCCATCTCTTGGCCATGTGCAGAGCACCCCAAGAGTCACTCCATGTGCATGAGAGCATTGTCCAAATGTTTCTCGAGCTCTGTCAGGCTTGATGCTGTGACCGCTGCTCTGGGTTTCCGGGGGAAATGGCTGTACTGGGTAACCTGAGGTTGGCCAGCAAGAAGGACCATTGCCAGCTTCTTGTGACTTGAATGATCCTTTACTGAGATCAAAAGAGATCAGATTAGCTTGTCTAACATTTTGATTGCACAAGACAAAGCCAAAGTGTTGGCTAATGTCCATCACTGAAGGATCCCACACATCTATTTCACATTAACTTAAGACTTCCCTAGAAATATTTCAGAGGTCTTTAGGCAACATATTCAGTCTTTCTAAGCCACTTCTGCAGATATCTAGAATGCTGTTTTCTGTGGCTCAGTGACATCCAAATTTCTTCTTGAAGAAAACTGTGGTTTCCTAGCAGCAAAATCACCCTAAACCACCAAAATCCCCTTACTTTGATGATAAAATTCCCATTAATAGCTGCCAAGAACACCAGAACAACTAGCTGTCCCTGTGCATACGTATAGTATAGAATAATCAAAAGCAAGGAGGGGGTGTCTTGTCCTGGCTTCCCTGACAGGTAAAGAAAGGTAAATTTCTGTGCAATGGCAGCAGGACACTGCTAATAGTCTGTGACAGCAAAGCAGATTTGTTTGCTTATTCTCTGGGATCCTTTGATCCCCCAGAAGCACACTCCCAGTTTCAGAGAGAAATGGTATTTTTATCTTGCCCCACAGTCTCCTTCTCCCTCTTGTTTTGGCTGACAACACTGTGCAGTGTCAAGTGAGGTAAATCTCCCTCTTTGCTGAGTAGGTAGAGCCTTCTCATGCAAGCATTGCACCTGATGTGTTTAAGGCATCAGCCTCTTCTGTTAACACTCTTCCTTTGTTCACTTTTCTTTTGCTTCCTTCCTTCCATCCTCCCTCAGGCATTATGGACAGGAGATGGTGAAGATGTTGCTGAGTCATCAAAAATTTAAAATGCTTCTGGAACAATCTCTTTCCATGCATTACCTGGTAGATATCCTGACAAGAATTAAGAAGAAAGTAAGTGCTTGGCAGGAGGAATGTCTCCTTTGTGCAAGTATTGCCACTGCTAATATGAGATCAAACATACCCAATGTGTTTTATCTCATTCCTCTTCTGCTGAATCATTTTGCTCCTGGGAATGAGCTGTTAATCCTCAGCCTGTTCATCTGCAGACCACAGAGGAACTGCCATTATTAGGGGAAATGTGGGGTTTTCAATACTTTGAATATTGGTCACAAAGAGGAAAGGAAAAGAGGAGAAAATCTGGTTTACACTCAGTGTACGGCCCCACCACTCTCTCCCTACTCTGCCCCCAGTAAAGCAATTGTGAGAATAGTGCTTCTGAACATAACTGTCTTTGCAAAAGAGACTGGAAGTAGTAGTGCCAAGAAAATTTCCAAATATACAAAAGATGTCCAAGTCAATCCTAATTGCTACAATTGCTGTCTGTCTTTTTGGAATACTGCCCTGCTGTCAAGCCCTCTGGAGCTGAAAGAAGCTTGGTGAATTCAGCAGCATCCAGTGGAAAATCATTTGTTTGTTTGGAGTGGCATTTTGTTCTTTTTATCTACATTACAGAAGGGAGTGTGCCTTTGTGCAGGAGCAGGGAGAGTGAGCGTTGAACCAAATCAACTTCCAACACAATGGGCCAACCCCCAGAGTCCAATTTTTTCTGCTGCTTTCTTTAAGACCACTTGCCTGTTAGTTTGCATTATTCCCATTTATGCTCAAGACTAATGAATTTGGGATTTTAGACTGCTGCTCAGTGTGCTAGCACCCATAACCTGCCTTGGGCTATTGAAAACCAAGAGTTGGCACCAATGAATCTCTGGTCTGTTTATTTCTGTAAATTAAGAAGGGTTTCCCTAAGCCTTGGTACTACATTGATCCTGGTTCTAACTTGTGTTTTAAAGAGGGAATTTCCTATTTTATATTCTAAAGATTCATGGGGTTTCTCTGTGTCTTTGTAGGGGATGGAAAACCAGAAGGCTGAATGCCCATCTGTCAAGGAGCCAGTGAAGGAGAGGAACAATGGCTCAAAGGAGTCCCAGTCCCCATTGCCTTCTAGCAAACGATACAGAGCACTTTTGTCAGATGTAACAAAGCACATGACAAGCTCTACATGCCTCTTCTTCAGGCAAATCTTTCTGCTGTAGATGACAAGTGCCAGAGATTGTTTCCTTTCTCTACAAATGCTCTAGGATAAAAAATGTCTCCTTCTGCATTGTGTTGAACACAACTTCTCTAGAGGGCTTTCCACAAAAATTGGGCAACAAAAAGACACCCATTGGTTGCAGCTCAGATAATCCAGTGCAGTGGCAAGGGCAGTGCTCTGCAGGTTAGGAGAGGGCAGAGTTTCTGCTGCCTGACTTGAGACAAGTAAATTCAAGCAGGGTTTTTTTTTTATCCAAGTGGAATGATAAATAAAACACCCTTTTTAGAATGGGTGTTTTGATGAGAAGTCCCAGTCTAAAAGCAAGATGCCATTCCCCAAACAAGCGGTTCCCATCCGTGTGGTTTTTCTTGGTTTTCCTGAGTGAGCAGTGGTGAGAATGTCACTTGCAGATTGTCTCCCATAATAATTGTCATGAGGTCCACGTTGTTCTTCAGAGCTTCATGATTTTCTAGCTCGAAGTCATTAGGAAAGTTTGTCAGGATGTTTGGCTCACAATTAACTGAAGGTATTATGAGCAACAGCTCCTAATTTGGTTTTGTTTTTCAGGGTGAAGTCTGCCCCTGGTGGACGCCTCCTCCACTGTGCAAAAGCCCAGATCACATTACCTGCAGCTGTGGAAGGAAGGGAGTCACTCCAGAAGCTTTACCACCTCCTGGAAGTCAAGGGGTTTCAGACACGGATGGAAGGAGTGGCACTCCTCCTAGACCTGTCCAAAACCAGCCCCCAGCTGATCTCCACTAACATTGTCCAAGTATGTAGGGTATCTTCATTTTTCCTTTCCTTTTGCTCCTTTCCCAAGCCTGCAGAAGTAAAGTTAATTCAGTGTGTCTTGGCACTACATCCTGGCTGTTTGGGATTGGCTGGTCCCTCTTACCCAGAAAAAAATTTAATTCAGGTCCAGGATTCAGGACAAGTTATTTCAGTCCAGCTGTATTTGTCTGGCAGGTGCCTATTGCTGCCATTCATCAGATGATGGCAGAATTTTCTGCTGATGTAACTGCTGCTGTCTCCTACTGCTAGTTGGGTGAAATGAAGGGAATCCAGCCATTGAAAGCCTATTAATTATTCTCTACACAGAAAATAGGTTTGCATGGGGAAGAGAAGTTTCAGGCTGGGTTGGTTTAAACAAAATGTTTTTAAAGGGGTACTTCTGTAAACTCCATCTTGTGTTGCACAGGCAAAATTCTGGCTACTCATTTCCACTCTTATCCCTATTCCTCTTGGTAAAGATGGTGCTCACCCTTCTTGGGGGGGGGGGGTATTTTTCTTTGGAAAAGGAGGAAAACAGCTAAGGACAGATCTATCCTTTCTCCTCCCAGTAGCTGCATTTTATCCCTTTCCAGAAAATGGTGCCTGATAATGTGGCAGTCAAGGGACTGAACCTGCTCTAATGAGAGCTGTACAGCACATTACATTTCAGAAGTCCACCTGTTAGAGAAATGGTCTGGATCCTGGAAGAGTTGATCAGAGGTCTGTCCTTCTCTAGACACAGGTTCTGAGACAAACAAAATAAAGCTTAAGTTTCCTGCAGCCATAGTTTTGATAAAATCATAACTGCCCTCAGTACTTGAGGCAATTATATAGAAGAATGGGCATGGTAAATATCTGCTTCCATACTTGTAAAGCAAAGGTAGACTTTTACAGTAATAAATGAAATTGATTTAATGATTTATAGATGGAGAGAAATACAATAGGAACATTTCTGTCCCCAACCAAACCTCTTAAAAATGGGAGAAAATCTTTCCAGCAGCATCAGATTGAGGAACCATTCCAGTGAGTGGCCCACAGGAAAACAGTGAAATTGTGCAAGCAAGGGCTGACCTGACAGAAAGGATCACTTTCATCTTTTATATTGCTGAGTGCTCATTTCTACATCCCCTCTTCAAACAAGGTCATTTTAATCCAGCTTTCATGTTGTTTCTTCTCTTCACAGATTTTTGATTATTTTGTCCTGAGAATAAATGACACCCACAAGAGAGTGAAGGAGAAGGCGCTGGACGTGCTGGCAGAAATCACAGGACTCCTGGAAGATGCCCTGAACCCAGTGATGAACTGTTTGGTGGAAGGGATAACAAGGAACCTGAATGCAAAGGATCCCAGGGTTCATGCCACAGCTGTGAAGGCACTGAACAAATCTGTTGCTCATTTAGGTAAGGCTGAGCCCTGACATGGACTCTCCTCAACTGTGTCTCTGTCTGTCCCACACAAGAGAGCGCTGAGTGCCTTGGGTGCTGTTGTTGCCTGTGGAACGCTCCGGCTGACACCCACCATAAGCTGTGCAGGTGCAGTCCTTATGTACCAGTACCCAACAGGCTGGAATGTGCAGCAGCATTTCCCAACAGTCCCAGGTTCCCTTGGCTCTGTGCTACTTGTCTGAAGAGCAAGTCCTGGACTAGAGCTTTGCTACAGTTCAGAGGCAAAGGGGTTTTGGAGTTTGCTTGGGCCAATCTGACTTCCCAAATGAACAGCTTTGCTGCTGGCATGAAGGGACACAGGCCCATCAGAGCTTCTGCAGAGAAGCCACCTGGAAGGCTCTACATTAGAGCCATTAGCTGCCTATTTCCCACTTTTCTTCTTTGTCTTCTTTTTCCAAAGAGGAACTGATGATTCACCAAGTTAATTTCTTTAGAACAAACAGGTCTCAATCCAGCTGTCAATGATGCCTTGTTCCAGATGTTATTTTGCATTGGGCAAGATGGCAACAGCAAATACCTGCATAGGCAAGGGCTGCTGTAAATTCCTTTGCCACACAGATTTATGTCAGCTCTGAAAATGCCACACTGGGGGAATACGCCTGAAAAATGGAGTGTTGAAGAGGCAGGTCTTCAAGGAGAGTTTCCACTTTCTCCACCTCAGCTGCTCTGTGAACTCACAAACTGCCTGACTCAGTGCCTTTCTGTGTCCCAATATGGGTTTCTTCCTTTTTGCTCTGGGATGCAAAACCTTTTCCATGTTTCCATGTGACTGAGCTGTTGAGGTCCCTGATGTGAAATATTTTAACATAGCTCCTGATACAGCAGACAACTTTGGATTTACAAATGTGAAAGGAGAGCTTTTCTTTTGGAATTTAAAACTCTGCCAAGTAGGCTGGAAGGAAAGACAAAAAGGATTCAAAAAGAAGCAGAAGTTGATTTTATTGTATAAAATGAGGTTGCTCCTGCTCTTTCCCTCCTCCTCACTCTTCTTTCCGCTATGACCTCACACAAGTGAGCAGAAACGTGTGTTTCACTTGTAGATGAAGTGTCACTGATGAAAGAGCTCAGCCACCACTGGAGCAAACTGAGTGGCCAAGCCCTGCTGGATGTCACAGAGTATATCACAGGTATGGCCTCCCCTTCTAAGCCAAGAGGTCTCTGAGGGAGTATTGACAGGGAATGCCTGTGAACAGGCAGCAGACGAGCTCCTCCTAATCAGGAGGTGCTGAGTTTGTCCCTGCTGCCCAATAGCCAAGGCAGGTGGATTTGGCAGGTTTTCCCTGGCTGCTGCAGAGCTGGGCAGCATCTGAGATGGGGGCAGCGCTTGGCCTCAGGGCTGAGCTCTCACTGGGGCATCTCAGAACCCACCTGCAGGAAAGGGAGGGGCTAAAAATACCCCAGCTGGCTCCTCTCTTGGAAGACTGAGGATGTCTGTGATTCTTAAGGGAAAATGGTGGCAAAAGCTGTTTCAGGGAATCAGTTTGTTTTGTTCTCACAGAATCCTTGTTTTTCTCCTGGAAAGTTTTGAGGCTGAACAGCTGGCAGAGCCTGGGGGTCACAGCTTAGGTCAAAACTCAACACAGGTCATAGAGGCACAGATTTAGTGCAAGGCAGGCTTTGGGGGCACAGGGGCAGAAGCAGAGTGCTGGGGCTCCCTGCCTGTGCTGTCCAAGTGGCACTGGACTGAGCTGTTCAGGGTGTGCAAACAGTGTCTTCCTGTGTCTGCACTGTCCAAAATGCTACAAATGCAGCTGATAATTGATTCTTCAGAGGAGCTTGTCAGCAGTAGCCAAGGAATGGAAAAATTATAATCTCAATAGATAGTAGAGAAGACAACTGATAGCCTTGCATGAACTGGGGCTAAATCCACTGCTAATTATGCCAACATCTTTAAATGCAAGGCGTAATACACTTGGTGTCTTCATTGGGAATCTCAAAAGGGCATGTTCAGTGATTAGGATGTCAAAGGCCTTTAAAGAACATTTGAATGAAGTAGGTCTCCAGCAACAGGGAATTTAGTTTTGCAGTTATTTTGATCTCTTTTTCAAAGAAAGGAATTAAGCATAAATTAGGACTACTTTAGAAAGACAAGATGTTCTCTCTGAGATTTAGTAGGAACAGACAGCTGTTCCTTCCTCATGTTCAGTAGTCACCAATTTCTTTAATGACATTTAAATTCCAATGAACTCCCAATATAAAATGGGTACCATAACCCTTTTTCTGCTTAGCAGAATTGGTTTGGGGTACTTTCAGGAGATGTTTCAGTGTTGAATTGTTGCATTAAGGTGCTGGTGGATTAACATCATAGAGAAAATGAAGTCTCTTCCACCACAGAATAATAAATGGCTACTGCATAACATTTTGCCTGATCAGAAAATAAGAACGGTCTCCAGAGCATATTTCAGCTTTTGGTCTCTCAGCCAAATCTGCCATGCAAGAAACCTGTTGCTAGTCAATTTTTGTCTGTGTTTGATATAGTTCAGAAAATGAGCAGAGAGCAGATTTCAAAGACAATGATGTTAGGGAACACTTGTGTTTTGGTGAAATTTCAGTCCCCTGTGTATTATTTTTCTCTCTCTATTGCCCCTATTTCAGTGAACATTATAAGGGAAAATGCTATTAACATTGAGAGGGGAAATGCCATAAAAATGCGGCGATGCTCAAATGCCAGGGCAATGGGGTCTGAGTAATTCTTTATGACACCTTGAGGTTTGCCACAGCTCTTTGCTGGAAGTCACAAAAGCATTCTGCTAAAGAGACCAGCTAGTCACTGATGTTTCTCATCCAGCTGTCAAGCAGCAGCCATCTCTGGTGGGCTGGAGTTTTGAAGTGTATTCTAATACTGCCCTTTGCTGTGTGCCGCAGAGCAAATGCCAGATAAGACTTTTGCCTCTTGTCATCAAAGTTACAAAAATGGAATCATCCCTTTTATTAGAAATCTCTCAATTGCCTCTCTAGGGCGCATTTCCAAATCTTCTGTGTGGGTTTAGACAACTTCTTAATGGAAAAAAAGGAAGTTTGACATTTCAGTCATTGTTCATGCAGAAACAGATTGTGAAATGATTTAGTAAAGGTACACAATCTGCCACAGGCTCTGGTTGGAGAAATTAGTCCTGAGGGGTTGGTGGTTCTGTTTCAGGCATGATCAGCTGTATTGCCCGTTTATGGGTCATGGGGCTCTGAGTGCTGTTTTCACTGATCTTGGCCAGAGAGGTTCCCAAGAAGCAAACCCAGAGGTAGATCCTTCTTTGTGTCGAGGCTGGTGGGTAGGGAGCTGTGTGTCTGTCCCGGCAGTGCTTGTGGAATGGGTTTATGCCAGGAGCCCTGAAGTGGTGCAGCGCTACACCCTGCCCGTGCTCTGGTCCTGCCTGGAGAACAAGGTGCTGCTGGTGCGAAGCGCCAACGTCTGCGCTGTGGTCACCAAGCTGGCCTGTGCCCTCTGCGAGGTGATGGGCACCCAGCTGATCAAGTGTGCTGACAGCAAGCCTCCACACATGCAGGAAAACCTCTCCAGCCTTTTGGGCTGGTGAAGGTTTGATGTTCTCCAGAAAGCTGACCAAGTGCTGAGTTGGACACCCCCGGATGTGACATTTTAGCTGTGCTGAAAATGATAAAACACTAAGGAAGGGCGTGCATCTGCCCCCGCTCTACCCATTGTCCTTCCTAGTCATGGCATGGGGGGCCTGAAGCAACTCCAGACTGAGGAAAAGTTGAAGACCAAGCAGGGATCAGCCTCACACAGAGGTGAGGAGGGAGCTGGGCTGCTCTCTGGTGGGAGGAAGGGTCTTGTGGCAGCCCAGAGAGGCTGTGCACATTGCCAAGGAACAGCTGTGCCCTGCATGTGCCCCCTGCAAGGAGCTGTGCTGCTGCCAGTGCCCCTGGAGCTGTAGGGCTGCTGAGCTGTGGGGCGGGGAGAGGAGCAGGAGGGTGCATGTGCATCTGAGGCATTCCTGGAGAGCACAGGGCTCTGGGCTCCCTGCTGTCCCAGGGCAGCCCAGAGGCCATGCTGTTCCTCTGGTAGTTCTGGGGAAGCGGGGCAGGATTTTGCCCTGGCCTGCTTCAAGTTTCTGCCATCAGGGGCATGTTTCCCTGAGCAACTATTTATAAGTTTCCAGGATATGTATCCCATGAAACATGTACCTTTAGCTGCTTTAAGTTTAGGTTGCAGCGTCTGTTACACTTTGTGTTTCCACTTTGCAGGCCTGACTGGCTACACTCTTACCAAGAAGTTTTCTCTGCACGCTTCCCGTTGTCTCTTCACCAGGAAGTCCTTGCATCCTGTCGGAAGAGCTGTCATTCCTCCAAGCACAGGAAGAAGCTGCCTCCTGTGTGAAGACTGTTTGAAGATTAGAATTTATATGTTAGGCTTTATAATTGCAGATGTACCTATGTTCAGATTTTTAGAATTGTAGTTTTAAATAACTGTGTTTTCATTATATCTTGAAATTTTGATTACTTATTTTTAATTGTAATATTTTTTGATGATTTAAAAAAGTTAAATAAATGTGGCATTCACATTCTCTGAACAGAGAGAGAGAGAGAGAGATAATTCTCTCTCAGAGGATTTTTCCTGGAGAAGCACAGAGAGAAGAAGAGGAAACATTTTTTATCTCTGCTTGCTGCTCCTGTTGTTTTGCACATGTGGAATGTGTTAGAAAGATTGTTTACTTGAATTGAGTTTCTAATTGGATTCCGGTGATGGTGGTTCATATTAATTGGCCTATTGGGTCAATGCTGTATCCTGGCTGTCTCCAGACAGTCACAGGTTTTTCTTTAGTATTCTTTGTAGTATAGTGTTCTTTAATATATTACAGTATAATGGAATATCATGTACTTTTAATAAAGCAAATGTTCAGCCTTCTGAATCAATGGAGTCAGATGCCAATCATTCTCTGGTTGGGAGTGCCCTGCTTTTCGATAAATAAATAAAATTGAAATGAACCAAAAGGAGAATGTGAGTTCTCCTAGCCTAGAGGTTTATGGGAGTGCAGCTCACTCGATGTGCCAGTGTCTCACCACATGCTTTCCTCATTGGGCCGCTCCGCTTCCTCTTCCACCATGGCTTCTTTGTGTCATTTGTGCTGCTCTTTGTTACTTGGCATTACAATGGGACCACCTGTTCACATGTTCAGGGGACAATGGACCCAAAAGATCCTGTCCAGTCAAAAGTTTTCCACGTAAATTTATTCTGTGCTCACCAAAGGCCTGAGCAAAGAAACCAAGGGGAGTGTGTTCAAATGGCAAAGCTTTGCTCCTTTGCCATCTCACACAGATCTGGCTCACAAGTGTCTTCAATCACAATTTCATAGGTAAGATGAAGTTGTGTATTTCACTGGAAAATGATGCACAGCTTTGGAAAAGTCACCTGTATGTATATTTACCCAGGACAGCAGTCTAACTGTGTTGTTTGCAACTTGCTTGCTGAGGGATGAGTGGACTGTGAGGCCAATAATGAGTGACAAGGGTTCCTCCAATCTATTTACACTCCAGCCTGGGTGCCATTCAGCCCAGAGCTAGAGGATCATTTGTTCCAATGGACCAGTGCTTGCCAGGGTAATGAATTCCTGCATAGCTGGAACAAGCAATTCTGTATTCCACTTCAGCTATTGGTGGGCTGCATGATCATTGACAATGCTGCCTTTCCAGAAATTATTCTACAGTTTCCTTTCATAGTAATTTTAAGCTTTTATACTTCTTATTTCAATTTGCTTTGCCTTAGGAAAAACACATCTGGGCCCAGTGCATTCTGTAACCTTTTAACAGCAAAATCCTCATGGCTGCCAGCTTCAGATGTTACAGAAGGAACTGCATGTGAATGGGTTAATTGGGTTTTCTGCAGGAAAAACTCTGTGTCACGTGCCTGCATGTGTTTGCTTAGCTATGGGTCTAGTCCTGGCCTAGTAAAGCCCAGGCAGGATGGCATGTTGCAGGGAAAACTGCTCCATGAGCTTATGGGGTTGCCATCAGCAGCAGAGTGAATGTGTCCTTTGGGGATTTCTTTGGAGACAAGATTAGGGGCCTGCTCCATGCCACAATAGTATCTTAGATCTTTCTAAAATGTCCTAAAAATGGCTGTGAAACTTCACATCTCCTTGCACAGCCACTGGTTGAAGAGGGACGTTCTTGTCCCTCCTCAAAGCTACTGCTCTTGCACACCAAGAAATATGAACATCCACAAACAGCAATGATGCATGATCCTCCTGCTGCTGCTTCAGAGCTCTGTGAAGGGCAGAGCTGGGGATTACCAATGTGAGCACTTAATTAGCATTTCATGCTCCTTCATGATATCCAGATCTCAGAGCTTTTAGTTTCAAAGCAGCCACTGTACTGGCTCTAGGGAAGAAGAGTAAATGGGAAACAGACACTGCCAGCCTTGCAGGGGTATGGGGGAAAACCTGGAGTGTCTGCATCAAAAGATGAATTGGAAGAGTGTAATTGCCCAAGCCAAAGCTTCATTAGGAGAGCAGGATCATTTCTTTGCTGCATGCTTGCATGAAAATAATTTGGGACCTCCATTCTGTATCTCATGCAGAAAAGGAGGTCATGCTACTTAAAAACACAGTGGGATGTAGCTCTGTAGTGGTTCACAATGAGGCAGACTGCCTGCTTTGTCACTGCCAGCCCTGGTGACCCTGCGAGGGACTGTAGTGTATCCCATGCCTGTTTTTTACCTCCAAGAAAAGCTTGGTTTTGCTTATTAATGTGGAATAAATACAAGAGTAATAAAATGGACAGTTAATCAGGTCATTTTGGAGGACAGGCTCTTGGTTTCACACGTCAGTCCTGTACCTTGTGCTCCCAAGGCTTGTCACTCATCATGAAATATTTCAATATAAAAACTCAGCTCTCATGTTACATCTGAATAAAATTGCATCAGATCATCAAGAATTCTGCAGGCAGGATCAAGACAAAAGCCTTCTGCCTCCCACTTTAAGCTGTCCTGGAATTCTGCAGCCCTTTCTGAAAGCTGCTGTAGGCAGAGAGTTTGTAGTTGTTTTTGTGGCCTTTATGAAAGATATGTGTATCAGTCTGCAGGGCTCTCCCGGCAGAAATCTGTTTGTCCAAGCCCAGGGACACGGTGCGGGCAGAAGCGGAGCAGCCGTGCTCCCAGCCTGAGAGTGTGTGAGCTGAGCCACACCGGGGAGAAAAGACACTGAGGGGCTCCAGCCAAGCTGCTTCACCTGCCGTGCCCACTCCACGGAGCTCTGCACTGGGAGAAAGTCAATTCCGGACAAGCCACTGAACTTTCATCTGCTGCTGGAACTACTCCATGATAGCTCCTGCTCTTCCTGAGGGAGAACCCAGTGCCATCTTGTAACGCATGTCCTGGGGGGATTTTTCTCTGGAATTTTGGGTCTTTGTTCCAGTGGGGGGACGGTGAGGTCTGAGTTTGATATCTAGAAGCTACAGGCCTTTTTTCTTGCTTTTCAGGCATTCTGCTTGTTAATAAACGATTGGGGTTTTTTCCCAAATTTCATCTATTAGTATTCATTTCTTATTGCTGTCAAAGCAGCCCAAGTTGGCACTGGTGCCAGCTTGGGCCTGGGAGGCATCCTGCACAATGTGGAATTTCTGCAGGCAGCAGCCACTCCAGGCCACAGGCCCCTGAAAACCAACGCCAGCCCTTTTCCCACAGAAGAAAAGAATTGCTAAGCCAGTCTTACTGGATAACCAAGGAGGCAAAGGGTATGTTAATTAGAAGAGGTTTTTATGACTTAGAGCAAAGGATAAACCCACCTCAAACAAGAAGATGTTTTTACCAAGCAGAAAGATAGCACAGGCAAACAAGTCAGCAAAGTTACAAGTAGAAAAATGGTCTCAGAATTTCCACTGCAAGAAAACTGAAAAACAACTTCTAGCTTAAACTGTGACATACTAACTTTTAGTGATTGGAGACTAATAACATGAATATGGTATATATAGTAGTTATGATAGGCTATAGATAATAATTAAGGTATAAATTGGTTCTATTGTATTAAGATGCTCAGCCAAGAAAAGTATATAATGCATTGTAACCAAAACTAAAGGGTCTCCAGGCCTGCCTGCAGCTGGAGCTGACAGCTGTAGGCACAGGCTCTGTCACCCATGACCCTGGACTGCTGTAACGTCTTGGATGGAACAAACTGCATTTTGGAGAGCTGCTCGGAGTCTTGCATCTGTCATTTTGGCTCTTACAGGAAACCATGGTTCAGTCTGCTTGTTAATAAACGATTGGGGTTTATTAACTCAGACATGGGCACAGGCTGGGAGAGGAAATCACTGAGAGCACCAGAGCAGAGAAGGACTCTTGGATTCTGCTGGATGAGAGGCTGGACCTGACCCAGCGGCGCATGCTGGGAGCCCAGAAAGCCAACTGCATCCAAAGCAGCGTGGGCAGCAGGGCTGAGGGAGGGGATTCTGCCCCTCTGCTCTGCCCTTGTGAGAGGCCAGCTGCAGTGCTGCATCCAGCTCTGGGGTCCTCAGCACAGGAAAGACACATGGACCTCTGCAGGGCTCCTCCTCCTCCAGAGGAGGCTGTAAAGATGGTGAGAAGAAATGAGCCCCTCTGCTACAAGAACAGGTGGGGAGAGCTGGGCCTGTTCAGCTTGGAGAAGACTCAGGGGAGACTTCATTCCAGCCTTCCAGTACCTGAAGGGGGCTTAGGAAAATTTTTATGAGGAGGAACTTTTTATGTGAGCATACAATTACAGGACAAGAGGCAGGGGTTTTAAACTGAAAGAGGGCAGGCTTATATTAGATGTTAAAAAGAAATTCTTCACTCAGAGGGTGGCAAGGCACTGCTAGAGGTTGCCAAAAGAAGTGGAACTGTTTGCTGCCTTACAGCAAGTCTTTAAGCCACTGCCCAAAAATTAAGACTTTGTTGCAAATATTTGACTGCTAACTTTTAAAGTGTTGACCAGAGAGAGCTGGGTACAGCTCTCTGGATACAGGCACAGCTGTTCAGGGAGAAAAAGGCAAGATGAAGATGTGTTCCCTGGTGATGGGGAAGCAGGGATAGTTTTAGCTGCAGCTTGAATGACAGCTCTGAAGACCCACAGAGCATGCATTCATTCATTCCTTCTGTTCCCTCTGTGTCCCTTTCTAAGATGGATGCCCAGCTGCAGGTGGATCAGAAGCTGGAGGAGAGGGAACACTTACTGCAGAGCAGCATTGGAACAGGAGAGAGGGAGCTGGGGCTGCAAACACAGGCCCTGGAAATGAACAAACACAAGGTGAGCGAGGCCTTCCTTTCCTCTTGGGCTGTGAGGGGGAGCTTGGGGAGGTAGGGAAGGCTCTGAGCTCCCACTGGCATTACAGAACCTGGTATTCCCTGGTTTTGGATGAGTGTATCAGAAGGCTGAGGAGTCCTGGAGAAAATTATGATTAAAGCACTGGAGACTGATGTTTTGTTTTGGTAAGAAGAAGCAGGTTATTTGTTTTTCTGGAAAAAGAAAAAGACAGCAGCCAGATGAACTGGGGTGAAAGCTTTTATAGCAAAGATAAGCAAAAGGAGATATAGGTGGGGAGTGTGAACACTTTTAACAAATTCCTAAGATAGTAAAGTAGGTGTGTTACCAGTAAAATAAGACTAAGTCTTGTGCTGCCTTTGTTGTTAAAGTTTAGTAGAAATGCAGAAATTACATTAAAACAGGCAAAAAGGAAAGCTAGACTATCACAATGAGGCGGAGCTAGGGAGAATTCAGCAGAGCCACCTGTGCTTAATATGACAATTAGTGGTATTAGGGCATTTGGTTATAAAGTCAGAAGAGAGCTGGTGAAAAGGGAAGATTGTTAGAAATAGGTATCTTGCAGTTCTGTCTAGTTCAGCTATAGAACTGCCTCTGGACAATTTAATAGAGAAGATGTTGAAGTTGGAAGGCTGAAAATACTTTGAGAAGAGATTTGGATGATCACTAGTGTTTTTCTAAGTGATGTGCTTTGCAGCATGCCAAGGTTTGGCTCTGCCCAAAGGAATCTTGAAGCTAAATGATTAAAACTTGTTGATAATAAGGTAATAACAGGGAATAGGAGCCACTAGAGCTGTTCTTCTATGTTTGGTCCTTATATACTGGTTTTCTTTCTCAGATCATGGATGCAGCCCAGCTTGCAGATGATCTGAAGGCCCAGCTAGAACAGGCTCAGAAGTAGTTACATGATTTTCAGGAAGAGATTGTGAAAAACAGAGTAACTAGAGAGAAAGAGATGTTCAACTTCAAAAGGGCTGAGGTACATATCCTATACACACTCCTTAAAGATCGGTCTGCCTTGGTGTCTTTCTTGTACATTGAGCTTGCCCAGGGTTTCAGCTGAACTGCTCTTGGTGTCCAGTTTCACTTTGATTTTGGCTTCATGAGGTCTTGGCTCTTTCAGATTTTGTCCCCTGATAACTGACAATACTTGTAGCATCAGAGGAACATGTTGCCTCTTGGATTATAGAGGATGAAACTATGGATGGTATGACTTAGCCAGATGCATATCCTCTTTGGTCCCTGAAGAAGCTGATAGAGAATTTACTGCTCCTTCTCTTGGTCTCCTGCTTTTGTGCAGGAAGATATTTCTGGGTTGCGCAGAAGGCTGGAGACCACAAAGAAGCCTGACATGGTTCCCAACTGTGATGAGATCCTGATGGAGGAAAACAAGGATTGCAAGGTGAGTATCTGTGTCCCTCAGCTTCCCTTTTTACCTTAGTCAGAAGGTGTGCAGGCACACTTTCAGTATCTGACATCTCTCGTCTGTACTCTGGCACTGGAGAAACCACATTGTCTTTCTGAGGAATGGAAGGACCTTCATGTTGAGACATCTCTGAGCACAGCAGCTGGGCTGCAGCGCCCCTCACAGCTCTCTGTCTGTGTGTCTGTGTGTCTGTGTGTCTGTCCATGTGTGTCTGTGTCTGTGTGTGTCTGTATGTGTGTGTCTGTGTGTGTGTGCCTGTGTGTCTGTGTGTGTGTGTGTCTGTGCGCCTGTGTCTGTGTGTGAGTCTGTCTGCGTGTGTGTGTGTGTTGTGTCTGTCTGTGTGTGTGTCTGTGTGTGTGTGTGTTTGTGTGTGTGCGCCTGTGTGCCTGTGTGTGTGTCTGTGTGCGTGTGTGTGTGTGTGCGTGTGTGTGTGTTGTGTCTGTGTGTGTCTGTCTGCGTGTGTGTGTGTGTGTCTGTGTCTGTGTGTGAGTCTGTCTGTCTGTGTCTGTGTGTGTGTCTGTGTGTGTCTGTGTGTCTGTGTGTGTGTTGCAGGCCCGCCTGACATGCCCGTGCTGCAGCACGCACAAGAAGGACGCGCTGCTCACCAAGTGCTTCCACGTTTTCTGCTTGGAGTGCGTGTGGCCGCGCTACGGCCTCTGGCAGCACAAGCGCCCCAAGCGCAGCGCGGCCTTCGGGGCCAGCGGCTCCCACAGGATCGACGTTGGCTGAGGCCTCTGAGCCCCCACTGCTGCAAAGCCTCCCTCTCTCCCTCTCAGCTTCTGCTGCCTGGGCTGCAGCATCTCCTGGCAGTGGCCTTCAGGGTCTCGAAAGAAACACACTCTTGATCTTGCTTCCTTTCTTGGCCCTGTCCCTTTGGTCGTGCCCTCGTTTTTTGTGTGTTCTTTGTGCCTGAGAGGAAATTTCCCATTTCTCCCTATCACACTGCCAAGGTGGGAACGTGCCACTGCCTTGGTGGGATGGAAGCTGAGCTGCAGCAGGGATCTGTGATAGCTTCATTTGAGGGCTCTGCTAATTAAATCCCATCAAGGAATGGCACTGCTCCTGGAAGGGAAGAGTTTCCCAATTACCAGGCCCAACAGAGGCCAAGGAAATGAATCTGTAGACTCAGTGGAGCAACTCCTTAGGTACCTGAGATCTTCCTGAGCCTGGGCAAGAACCCTGAAGGGCTGGTGCACTAGGAAACCCTAGCCCCAAACAAACACATCTAAATGTCCAGAAGAGGAGAAAGGAGAGATCTTGGAGACCCTTAGAAATAGCATTCCACTCAGGAGCCCTGGTTGATGTGCTCACCTTCCCCTAGGCTGAGGCATTGCTGTCATTGTCCTTCTCAGAAAAGGGCTTTCAGCATCCCTTTGTGGTAAAGCTGCAGCTTTACCACAAAGATTAACCTTGTTATGCACAAATTCTTACTAAAACTGTTTTTTGGTTTATTTTTCTGGTTCTCCTGCCTCTGGTACTGTCTGTCTGTTCTCCCATTCTTTATCCAGTTCTTCAAAACATTTCTCACAAGCTTTACACTTCAATAGCAGAGACACTTAATTTCTTCCTTCCTCTCCTTTCAAAATATGCTCAGCTAGAGCAACTTTTGTCCCTCTGGCTGTATCCCCAGTGCCTTATTCCTGACACAACAGGAATAAGGCCCCCAGGAGGGCCAGGATGCTGCATTATTTCTGCAGTCATTTTGTCGTGGCTGCTGGGAATTCTGGCAGAGATGTCATGTGGCTTAAAGTCTCAGTGCTCCCTGTGCTTGGAGGCTGCATTTGAAGTCTGTTCCTAAACTCAAAATGGGAAGTTTTTGATTTCTTCCTAGGGTGTAGTGTTTTCCTTGTTAACATAATTTGCATGGAAGGTGCACCTGTCAGAGGTTTGCCTCCCTTCCCTGAAGGAGGGAATCTCCTGCCTTCCTCCATCCCCTCCCTGCAGGAAATACCAGATACAAAGTGAAAGGAGTTCATCACAGGCTCATACACTATTCATTATCTTGCTGAAAACATTCAGAATGTATGAGTAAAGCTTGTAAATGATGAGGAATCCTGAAAAGTGAGAATGAACACGGCATCCTGCCTTTCCAAGGGGAACCTGGGCTGCTGGGTGTTCTTGCCATGGTATAAGAGCTGTTAGAAGGAATGAGAGTAGAACCCACTCTCCTTTCCCTGAAGTTGCTCCTGGGATTACAGGTTCTGGCAGCAAGTTGGCTAAAGAATGGTGTGGTAATGCTGCTGGTAGATTTTGGGGTACAAATGCTTCTTCAACCAGAATCTGGTTCATGAACAAACTGCATCTTCAAACAGCTTTGCTACAGCAGCAAGAGTTCCTTTTACAGCTGAGAACAGCAACCTGAACTGAACAGCCCCAGCAGAGCTGCAAAGCCCTTCTGTCCATCCCCAGTGTCTCTTGTATCACCTTCCTACTGAAATGAGCTTTATGTGCACTCTGCCCAGGTTGCCGTCCCTCTGCTCCTCATAGCAAATGGATACTTCAAACAATCTGCATTAGTTTCACAGAGGAGTTTTGGAAACTCCTTTTCTCACTTAGCAAGAAAAAAGTCTTGGTTTTGTTTTAAAATATTAGCTTATTTCAAGTGCATTTTGGAAGTGACTGGGTTTCTTTTGGTGGATAGAATTTAAACACTGATAAGCAGTGAAAATTTTAGATGATCTGTTTGCCAGAAATTATGGGAAGAATTCAAATTTATCAGGACTAGAAGTATTGGGCTAAAAGAAGTATTGGGCTATACCTTTATCAAAAGGTTCTCTAATTTCAGTGTCTGATGTGCTGAGGCTTGAGCAGCAAGCCTAAGCCAGAGCTGACTTACAAGACGAATCCTGGGGTCATCAAGCCCATCAGTATTTAGCTAAAAATAGACTACAAAGACACTTATGCTAGTTCTGCATAACCTTGTGAAGTTATCTGCAAGAAATGTATCACTTTAGGAAACTTTCCCAACTGACATGAATACGGGCTTCTGTAGGGTATTTTAGGGGAAACTCCTCCCAGCCCAGGCCTGAGCTCTGGCCGAGACCTGGCCCTGGCTGGTCGGGAAGTGTGACATCAGGAACTGTGCTAATGATGCAATCAGGTCACTTTGTCCTGCTCGCAGGTGTTGCAGCATGGGCACGTCAGGCAGGCCTGCAACGCACACACAGAGCCGAGAGGGGCGCTGCAGCTGCTGTGCTTTGGCAGCGCAGTCATTCATCCCCTCAACACAAGGGCAGTGGACTTCAACTTGTGAAATACAAAGCTGTGTTTCCTGTCAGGTACATACAGGCAACATGTGTATTTGTGATTGTGGTATGTGTGGAAACCGACTACAGGAGAGTTATAAAGACAAATTCTAATAATAACTAAGGAAAGTAAAGCAGGGAAGAAGGCCTTTGAACCTATCTTTTGTTCGCAATTAACCTTTATAAGTCTTAAGTTGATTTAGGAGCATTTGAATTAAAGTGTTAAGGATGTTGCTTTTTGACAGGAACTTTCTGCTTCGAGCTAAGTCTTAAAGAGTTTTGCAATAATAACCTTTTGAAGTATAATTTTAGAATATTGCTTGTAGTAAGGATCTTTGAAACTATGGCTTTAGAATATATATAAAGGAAACATGCTTATCTCACGCCTTAACAAAACAGTGAAAAGCAGCTTGAGATAGGAAGATGAACATCAACTCAAGAATTAATAGTTTTGACCAAGGGAAGCTGGGATTTATAATCCTTGCAATTAAAAGGTGGACCCACATCTGGAGAGCTGGACCTCACCAAATGGGATATTTCTTCCTTCTTTTGGAAACCAGACCGCCACCATCCGGGGATACTCCTTTCTGGGATACATCCTGAGAAAAACTAAATCACTATTTTGTATAGAATTTTGACGTAAAAATTTGGAATAGAAAGTGCTGAGAAAGCTGATGAGTACCCCTATAAATACCTGTAACCCTCAACTATCAGTGTGCAGTTGGAGGGAAAACTTCCCCCACTGTACCCAGCGCTGTATTGCTCATACTTTACCATATCAATTAATAAATCGATTGCTGCTTGAATATTGAATATAAATGAGAAGTCAAGCTTCTCATTTATAACAAACTGCAAAGCCTCTCTTTGCAAGGGGACTGCTTTTGCCCTGCAGCCTCCATGGGCAAGGTCTTTGTGGGAGCAGGGGCCACCCCAGCCTGTGTCCTGAAAACAGAGTCTGGAAAATGAGCAGATCCTGCTGCCTTCTGCTCCTGCTGATCCTAGCAGTAAGTCCCTGTCAGTTCCTCCAGGGAACTTCACACAAAGTTCCATCATTTCAGCACTTGTGAGATCTTCCTCATTCCCAGTTCTCCAGCCTTCTTCTGGATTTTGTGGCATCTCAGCACTTGTGTCCATGGCCCTTCCTTCATCCCCAGCCTGCAGTAGTCACAGTCACTGCTGCCTCTCCCTTGCTGCAGCTCATTTGCCAAAGTGCTGCCAAAGGCAGCGGAGCTGTCTCAGGATCCCTGCTGGCTTCTGGTCTCTGGGATGAGCTTCAGAGGGACACTTGGAGCACTTCCTAAAGAGCTGCCATTGGGAGGGGGTGTGACAGTGTTCACAGGGGTCTGAGGATGAGGGAGGAGATGAGGATCTGACTCCATGTTTCAGAAGGCTTGATTTATTATTTTATGATATATATTATATTAAAACTATACTAAAAGAATAGAAGAAAGGATTTCATCAGAAGGCTAGCTAAGAATAGGAAAAAAAAAGAATGATAACAAAGGCTTCTGTCTCGGACAGAGAGTCTAAGGCAGCTGACTGTGATTGGCCATTAATTATAAACAACTCTATGAGATCACTCACAGATCTACCTGTTGTATTCCACAGCAGTAGATAATGATTGTTTACATTTTGTTCCTGAGGCCTCTCAGCTTCTCAGGAGAAAAAATCCTAAGAAAAGGATTTTTCATGAAAGATGTCTGTGACAAGGGGAGGGCAGATTTGTCCTCCCTGGGTGGATTCTGTGCTCACTGGAGTCCCGGAGTTTTCTCAGCAGGCCTCTGCAGCGAGTTCTGAGCCAACGTGCAGCTCTGCTGCCAGCCCAAATCTGCGCTTCCCTTGCCCAGCCTGAGTGCAGGTGGGGCATGTGCTGGGCATGGCTGGAGATTTGCCTGGCCAAAATCTTCCAGCATGTACATCTGCCCATGGCTTTGGGTAGCACAAATCACAGAACACCCATCGCAGCCGACAAATGGCTGTCCTTGTTATGAATAAGAAGCTTGACTAGACCAATATTCAAGCAGCAATCAATTTATTATTTAATATGGTAAAGTATGAGCAATACAGCACTGGGTACAGTGGGGGAACTTTTCCCTCCAACTGCACACCGATAGTTGAGGGTTACAGGTATTTATAGGGGTACTTATCAGCTTTTTCAGCAGTTTCTATTTCCAATTTTTACTCATCAGCAATTTTCATGTCAAATTATTACATCACAATTCTATACACTATTGTGATTTAGTTTTTCTCAGGATGTATTCTCAAAAGGAGTATCCCCAGATGGTGACGGCCCAGTTTCTGAAAGAAGAAAGACGAATCCCATCTGGTGGAGTCCAGCTCCCCAGATATGGGTCCACCTTTTAACTGCAGAGACTATAAATCTAATAACAGTGATGTCCAGCTTCCCTTTGGTCGAAACCATAAATCCTTGAGGTGATGTTCATCTTCCTTTCTCAATCTGTTTTTCTCTGCTTCAATAAGGTGTGAGATAAGCATGTTTCCTTTATATGTATTCTAAAGCTATAGTTTCAAGGATACAAGTAATATTCCAAAATTATACTTCAAAAGGTTATTATTGCAGAGCTCTTTATGGATTAACTACAAGCAAAAAGCAACATCCTTAACTCTTTTAATTCCAATGCTCCTAAATCAACCAGGGTTAATTGCAAGCAAAAGGTAGGTTCAAAGGCCTTTTTCCATGCTTTATTTTCCTCAGTTATTATTAGAATTCACAGCTCTCCCATTGTTGGTGTCGACACATTTTGCACTCACAAATACACACACGTCGCCTCTTTGTACCTTACACGAAATACAGCTTTGTATTTCACATCCTCAAGGTCTTCCTTGCAGCTGTGGCAAAAGTGGAGGCTCTGGAATTGCTTCCAAGGCCTGGCAGAGCTGCAGTCCCGGAGCCCTCTGCGCTCCCTGCTGGCCCCCTCCATCCCCTCAGCCCCGCCATGCTCTCGGTGAAGCCCCAGCCCCCTTCATTTTCTTCAGCCCCTCACAGTCCTCTCACCCCCTCAGTCCCTTCTGAGCCATCCCGTCCCCTGAGACCCGCCAGCCCGTCAGCCTGTGCCACTTCCCTGTCACCTCAGCGCCACCATGGCCCTCGGCTGCCCCACAGCCCTCAGCCCCAGCAGCAGCTCAGGGTCACCGTCCCTTCGGCACCACCACCCCCTCAGCCCCCTCTGTCTCACCGTCCTTCAGCAGCTCCTCGGGGGACAGTGCCTGGGGCCAGCGGCAGCTCCCACCGCTCCAGGGACAGCCGGGGCTGGAAGCGCTGCTCCGCCCGGCCCGGCCGCCAGCTCGGAGCCAGCACAGGGACAGGGGACGCAGGGGGCACCGGGGGAAAAGCAAGACGTGAAAAAGGCAGCCGAGGGGGGAAAGAGGTAAAAATGCAGCCTAGGCATACACAGCTCAATCTATGCATCTAAACTTCCACATACCTCTAACTAAATAACTATGCACATTAAGTCTATATCTAAGCGCCTAAATGCAAGCATCTAAATCTGGCCGTCTAAATGTAGTCATCTAAATGTAACTCTATAAATATATTAATGTAAATCTCAAAATTGAAAAATTTAACTAATTCTGTTCCATCTATTAAAATATAGATAAATTTAACTGTATAGATGTATATATATATGCACATATAAACACACCTCTATAAATCTATAAATGCAACTATATGGATATAGAAGTATAATTGTAGAAATCTATAAATCTATGTGTACACTAAGGGATTCCACCTGCCTCATGCTCACAGGCTCTCCTCTGATCCTTCTTCCCATGCAGGGCAGCCCTCCTGGCAAGGCAGATCAGCTGGAAATCTGGGAAGCAAAGGGAACACTAGGTCAATATTGGCCTCTGTGCATCATTTGTCCCTTTGGAAGTAACTGTCCTTCTATCAAAGACTGTAAAAGATGGCAGGAAAGGCAGACTATCACTTGGCAGTTTGAAGCTTGCTCTTCAAGAAGCCAGACTCTTTCCAAGTGTTTAAAACTTCAGAAGTTTTGAAGTATCCCAATAAAGTCAAAGCCCTTGCAGTGCAAAGGGCCCCCCTGAGAGCTTGAAACACAGACAGTGCCAGCTGCCACAAAGAAGCCCAGCCTGGTTCTTTCTGTGCTGACAGACAGACCTCAGTCCTCACTGAAATGGCTGAAGCTGAAGGTGCTGGGAGCTGAGTTATGAACTAGCACCGTTCCCTGCCGTCTACAACCTGCCCTCTGCAGTGAGCAACAGCTCCTCCAAAACAACCACCAGCTCTCGGTCATCCCAGAGGGAAAGAGCTCCCTAACAGGACTGCAGGCAGCACCAGCTTTGCTCAAGAATGTAGACCCAAAGTGCTCTCTCTCCCCTTTAGTTCTTGCTAATTTAAAGGGGTAATTTCAGTTTTTCCTTGAGCTACTGGATTTGTGAGTAATGATTTTCTTTGGCCTCAGAGCTTCTGCTGCTAGTATTTTTAATGTATCTCACTACAGCTATCAGCAGACTGGCACTACATGGATTTAATGCTTGGGGACAAAAATCTCAGACTTCTACACTGACCTTTTGCTGGGCTTTTCCTCTCTTGCTTCAAGACTCACTCAGGGTTGCCTTCAGAGCACTGACATCCTGCAGCAAACTTATCCATGGACATCAGCACAAAACTGGGACACACTGGCTTGGTGACACAACTCCCACAAGGTCAGGTTTATTCCCTGCTCTCTTGCCCCAGCAGAGGACTCAGTGTCCGAGCCTCTGGAGAAGTGTGGAGGCAGGGCTCAGGCGGGTTGTGCCCGTGCAGGAGTTGAACTCAAGGCACCAGGAAGCACCAAACCTGCAGACAGGAACTCAACCCTTCTCATCTCCCTTCCTGCCAGAGGCAGGCTCAGAGCAGCCATCTCACCCCTCTCTAAACCAGTGGCGGCTCTGTCCTTACCAAGCTCCTTGGGCTCCTGGGAATTGTTCCTGCAGCTCTCAGTGCCAGGCAAAGCTCCCTCTGCTGCAGCTGTCCACAGGCTCCCCTCCTGAAGACTCAGGGGCAACATTAATATTTCCCTTGAAAGAGAAACAGAAAGGAAGAAACCCTTCTCACCACTTACACAAAACACCTGGTCCAACACCTCCATGGCTCACATGCTTAATCCCTTGTTCCTAACAAGAACTCTGGGCCCCAAAGCCCTTTGACAGTCAGAAAAATTTGACTTCTGAAACACAGTCCAAGAGCTGTCAAAGCTGACAGTGACAGTGTTGAACATGGGGGTGACACTGAACACATGGAATGGCTGCTAAGGAGGAGTCCTGCCAGCTCCTGGCACAGGGATGTGCTCTTCCCTCCACAGCCCTGAGCACACCAGTCTCATCCAGGCTGCAGCTTGGCAGGGACAGCATGGGAACACACACCTCTTCCCACAGAGATGCCCAAGAGCAAGGGGACTGAGATCTGCAACGTGGACAGCATAGACTGGCCAGTTTGCCCAGCTGAGGATTTCCCAGATGGAAACTGGACTGCAGGCAGCAGCTTTCTGAGAGGACAAGAAAGCTGCAGCTGCAGCCCAGCCCCAGCCACGGCTCTGGGAGTGCCCACACGCACGGCAGGGCTCACACAGCAGCAGCAGCTGCAGCCCAGCCCTTGCTTTGCCTTGGCCTTTTCACCCAAAAGAGGCACAGCCCACATCTGCTGCTGCAACAGAGGCACCTCTGGCATGCCCCTCCCTGCACGGGGCACTTGGCCTACAGTGCCACTTCTCCAAACACTCTTCTCTTCTTTCCCATCAAACAAACCTACAAAGAACCCACAAAGCTTCCACTTCCTCGCCGCAAATGCTCCTGCATCAGGGATTCTTCCCAGGAAAAGGAGCAGCCAAACTTGGCCAACACAGGCTCACACATTTTCATCCTTACTCAGGGATGACATTTTCATTCCCTCTTCTTTAGGAAATCTTACTTTACCAAGCAAAGCCTTCCTTGTCCATTCACAGCTGAACTCAAGAAGCTTTTCCTTCTCAGCCATGTAGCAACATTCACAAGCTCTCAGTACAGCCCCTTCCTTCCCTGTCCAATGCAATTGCCCAAGCAGAGGGAGAAAACATCTCCTCCAGTGTCTCAAAGTCTCAAGCACCATGTCCAGATCCAGGGGTGGCAATTCCTCTTCCCCAGGAGTATTCCACAGCCAGCAGGGGGCTGTCCATGCTGCAGAATCTGCACTGCCAGCTGGAGCACTGGGGGCTGAAGTGTCTGGGGTGGCTGCAAGAATCCAAACACATTGGTCAGGCTCCACAATGTGTCTTTGGGATGCAGAGCTCTAGTGCTGCCTTGGATCAAACATCACAGGAAGCACACAGCAACTTCAGTACCAGAAATGTATTCAGACTTCCCAGGGGATTGGAGGAGTGAGTCCTTCCTCTTAAAAATATTTATCCTAATTGACATGTACATGGATTAAAGCATGGACTGAAAATCTGATATAGACATACACAGAGATGCGCACACACACACACACACACACACACACACACACACACACAAACTCCTTATAATCACAGCTTTTTGCATCTTCTCCGCAGCTTTGGGATTTGGCTACATTTGGTTTCTCATCACAAAAACCACAGAAAATGGATTCACCCAGAAAGTGCCAAGACCTGCAGACATGCATGCTAAACTTGTACTGTGAGTTTATTCTATAAACAGCCTTGAGGATGAGGCCATATTCTGCAGCTGCAGCTGTTGTGGGGCACACAGAGCTCATTTCAGTGGCATGGCTTGATTTGCAGGGCAGACAGTCTTGAACATCTGCCATGTCCTATCAGAGTCCTAGTTTGGCTTCATTCACAGAAAGAGGAGAGTGCACCTAACACTGACCACTTGATAGGCAATATCTTTCACCTTGCCCTTGTACCCCTACAGAGAGGCTGTCTGCAAAATGCCAGAACACCCTCCAAATCCGCAGTGAGGACAGGAATAACAGGCAGAGAATCTTTCTGGTTTCAAGGTCTCCCTTCCTAGGTGACTTGACACTTTCTACCTGATTCTCACTTGAGATCTACCCATGATAGAGCACTGCAGGAAAACACTTTAAAGAGTCATTAACCAGGACCTGCTTGGAAAGCAAGGGTAGAAGCTCTTTCCCTCCCTGATGGGCTGCAGGCTGGCAACTGCTGCTCTGAAGATGTGCAGCTGCTCCTCTCTGGAGAGGCCATGGAAGGGTTGTGATGGTCTATGGGTACCAGAGGAACGATGAGCTTAGGTTGGCATTTAAGCTCCATGGGAACCAGCAGAATGAAGAACTCACAGTGGAGATGAAATTTGCCTGTTCCTGGTTCCTCTGATGAAACCCCAAGAAGTCCAGATGAAGCAAACACCTTTTCCCAAGAAGCTAGGAAAACCTGAGTCCTGAGAACCTGCACTTAGCCTGAAAGGCCTGGAGGCAGCTCTAAATCCTCAGGTGAGGCAGCACTGAGGTCCTGGTATGAGAGTGCTGTGTAGCAGTGAGGGAAGGAAAAGGGAAGCAAAGGGAAGGCTGGGTCACTACTGGTCTTTGGGTGTGTTTCCCTTGGCAGCAACTGTACTTCTGTCAGGGAAAACAAAAGCTCCCAGAACTGTTAAAACTGAAAAACTGATAGAGGACAAAGCCTCTCTAACTAGTCAAAGTTAGAAAGTGGTATGTTCATTATGCTGGTGGCCGGCACAGGGGAGGGTCATTCCCTAAATGCGTGACAACTGCTGGCCAGGCTTGGCTCGGCACAGCACAGAACAGCACGTTGCAGCAGGACAGGGAAGGGCAAGGCAGGCAGGGAAGGGCAGAGCAGGGCACTGGCATCAGTGACAGGCTCTGTCCCCATTCTGCATCCCCTGTCTGGGTAACCATAGGGGACAGAGAGGAAGGACTTTGCTCTGGCTTGGCTGGGGAAAGGATGAAAACAGGGAGTTAGAAAACATTCATTTGGACTCCTTTTCAGCAGACTAGCTGGTTTTATCTCACCATGTCTACCTGTCTCTGGCAGAGTTGGCACATTTCTCATGATTTGGAGTCAGCTACAGCAGCAGGAAGGGGCAGCAATTTTAAGCAATTTTGTCAGCATGGATATCAAAGCTAAAGTGCTGCCCCATGGATGGATGTTGCTTTCTTCAAGGGATTTCTGGCCTAGAGTTGTAGCGAAATCACGCTGGTGTCTCCCCTAACAGGGTTGCCTTTTTCTTTCCTCAGCAATCACCTCTTCTTTTTCTTCCCCCAATCTGGGGAGAGCTCCAATGCAAATGCCTCCTGCAGCCAACTCTTGTCACTGTAGACTGACAAAGGAGATCTTGCAATGGAGAGAGACTCCCTAGAGCTGCTGTGGAGAGCTGAAGGGGGAACCTTTGTCCCTTAGTCTTGAAGTCTTGTTGGGAGCTGCTTGTGCTCTGGGGGACGGAGAGCAATGATGTTTATCCAAGCCTTGCAGGTTCATTCCTGAGCTTCATGACACACCACAGAGACTTTGGAGTTATTGTATTGGCAAAAAAATTTCAGTGTGGGCAGTTTTGAATTGCATCAATTATTTTTTTTTCACTTTTCTGCAGAAATATTGTCATCATCTATTCCTTCCAGAGAATCTTTTCCTACTTTTTGGAGAATTCCTTTTGCTGCCCTCCCAGATCAGGCCAATTCCCAGAGCTCCTTCCCAAAGTGAGGGGTAGCCCATGGCCTCCACTCTCCTGCTGGAACAGAAGGAAGCACAGAGTTTGCTGTTGTGGAAGAGGAGCTTCTCTTTCCTGCCTGCTTTCCCTTTGGGACTGGTTGGTGTGTGCTCATTTGATAAAGGCAGGTTTAAACTCTGAAGCAGTTGTGTTTCAAACTGCTCCATTCTCAAGCTCTTCTGTGGCTATCCTTGGACAAAAGGCCTCTAGGTGGGAGCTCTCTGTGTCAGGTTAAGGAAGGAGGTTGATATTTCAGGGTTGTGACTGCTGAAAGCAGCTGGTTTCTGGAGGTTTCCATAACTGGGAGTGGCTCCTTTTCTCACCTGCCTGCAGAAAAGGAAGTTGCAAAGTGGGAATTTCATTTGTGGAGATGGCCACCAGGGGTGTTTGCCAAGAGATGGGCTGGCAAAGAGGCAGGTCTCATGCTAAATTGGCTGTGTGTTTGTTTTGATGGTGGGGAGGGTCAGCGATGCAGACACAGACACCAGCTGAAGGAACAGTGTAATTTACTGTAAGGCAAAAGTACAAAAAAGAGTCAGGAAAGGATAAGCTAAGCGATGCACCTCAGCATTATTACAAAAGGGTGCCTTGGGTGATTCAGGAAGATGCACCACCAGGTACCCCAATGCTTTCCCCCCCTTCATCCAGAGCTGCACATCAGCTGGGGGAAGCTGTCCCAGCCAAGCCCTGCAGAGCCACGGTCGGGAACCGGGAAATCCTGCGGTGCCTCCGCCTTGCCGGTCACGAGGCTCCCGAGTGCGCTGTGAGAGCAGCCTGGCTCTGATAGTGCTGGACGACCAATGTGCCAGAGCTTCTGCTGGGGGCACAGCTGGTTTCATTCTCCTCTTGGTTTTCTCCCCGAGCCTGCCCAGGGCTCAAGGAGGAACCAAGGCCAGGTGTGTCCGTTTTCCTCATGCAGAAAGGTGAAGTTGTGTTTCACCAGTGATTGGATGCAACAATCCTTTTGATAGTAACACTTGGTTAAGGAGCAGATACATAGAACATTGGGTTGGAAAGGTCATCTAGAGGGCAACTTTGGCTCAAGTCCTGTTGCTGAGACTTCAATCAGTGTCTGTTGTTCAGGCCTTAGTCCTTTGGTCTTTTGTGGTGCAAATCACACCTGTGCTGAGCTGCAAACAAACAAGTTTGTCTTTAGCACATCTGAGACAGGGAACAGGATTAGCCCTGCAAGGCCAGGCTGGGGCCAAGAGCAGAAGGCCAGCACCCTGCTGTTGCCCACAGGCAGCCCTGCAGAGCAAGCAGCCACTCCTGCCCAGGGCTGAGGTGCCCGAAGCTGCCTCCCCTCTGTGCAGCTCTGCAGAGCCCGCGGAGCGCAGGGTCCTGGGCAGCCAGGCCAGCCTGGCTGCCTCGGAGCACAAGGAGTGGCCCAGAGAGAAGCTGCTGCCCTTTGCTTTGGAACTGTTCCTCAGAGTCTTGTCATTAATCCACAGTGTCTGAGGTGTTTTCATCGCCCAAATTTAACACAGCTTTTTGAGAACATTGACTGATGTAGCTGGTGGTGGTGCTGCTGCTGCTTTTGTCTGCAGGTGACGGCAGGTGATTTGAACCAAGGATGGAATCCATTGTTAACACCCCAGCTTTGCCAAGTCAAGAAAACCATTCACAATTGGGCTGCCAGTGCTGAGCAGTTTTCCTTGGTTTTGGAAAGCTACGACCTTAAGAAATCCAAGAGATTTTCCTCCAGGAGGACACCAGCAGTAGCATGATGCCAATGTTTTTCACCTCTTTTCTGTGTCTTTGGGGCTTTTAAGAGTTCCTCAGTGCCCAGCAAAAATGAAATGACCTGTGATAATGTGATGTGAGAGTGCTTGTGTTGTTCATTACCATGTGAGTGTTCTTGACAAGCTGGACACCCCACTCCTGGCTCTGTTGAGTTAAATTCATCCCAATTCTGTGCAAACAGCAGTCGTGAGATGCTGAGAAGAGCAAGCACAGTGGGTGGGTGTGCATGCACACGCCCGGGGGCTGACTGATGTGTGGGCAGAAGGTTTTGCACTGTTAAAAATCTTCACTCTCCCAAGCTGGAGGAAGAAATCAAATCTATATTAAATTAAAATATAAAAATCTATATTAAATGAAAAGATATCAAAATGTATGAAACAATACCTATTAATTTATCATAGATGTAATTTAACATCTATATACTATTGCCGGCTGGGGGTCTCTGTACAAATCACGAACGGGATGGGATGCTGAGGTACACGCCTCGAGCTGTTTGTTTCCCAGCATCAGTCTCATTACATGGTTATAACTATGGGAAGATGCCAGCAGCTCACATCTGTGACAGCAGGCAAAGAACTTAGTGGTACAACTTACTTGAAAAGTTTTTGACCAATCACACAAAGCAGAAGCATATTGACAGTAGTTCTATCCAACCACTATAAGCACACACACCTTTGGTTAAAACAATGCTTGCCTCTTTTGAATACAATACCTGCTTGTAAGCCTTAAAACACAATGCACAGAGTGTCACAGACATTTCTTCATAGAAATCCTTTCTTTGGGATTTGTCCCTCTTCTGGGAAGCAGAGCCCCAGAAAAAGAATGTAAACAAATTGTTATCGGCTGCTGTGAAAATGTGGCAGGGATTCCTGTGATTGGCCCTCCTTCCATGTGTACCATTAAGGGCCAATCACAGGAGCAGCTCAGGGGACATTCCCTGAACACAGAACTTTGTTATTCATTCCTTCTATTCTATTCTTAGCTTAGCAGCTCTATGCAAGCTCTCTCTTCATTCTTTTTAGTATAGTTATAATGTACTATATATTATATGTCAATAAATCAAGCCTTCTGATAAACAAACAAGATTCTTGTCCTTCTCTCACCACAGTGACCGTCTAAGGTCGCTGTAATATCTGGTGACCCCTCGTGTCAGAGCAAAAATTAACTTGATAAGACCAGAGGAGTAAAATTGCTGCATTGGGAAAAATCCTGTATGTGTAGCAAGTGATGGTTGCTTTGAAGTGACCACAGAAGTGGATTCAGCCAGGAGTTGCGGAATTGAAGATCCTGATTTGGACAGAGTTCACAGCCAAGGCTGACCACAAGTGAACTTTCTTCTGGAAAACCTTCAGGAAACATGGTAGACCTGAGCAGCATACCTGCGGAGCTGGCCAGAGCAAGCTGGACTCTTTCAGAAGATACTGTTTTGTTTTCTATCCCTGAGGGTTCAGCTGTGAGAAAAGTATGGCTGTTTATATGGGGGACACACCCCTCGGAGGACGTGGTTCGTTTTTCTTCTTCAGAGAAGAAACTTATTGCCCTCTGGCAAGAATGGTGTAGAGAAGATGGACTTTTTTTGGAAAAAACAGATCTCTATAAGTTCTTTCGATGGGCAACGCTTTTTGGGTTCTTTACTGATGTCCTATATGCTTTCGACGTTTTCGTGTGGGAGTGCTTGGATTCCATAGTTTACTCCGTCTACAGCCGCGAACGTCGTTTGCATCCTATGTATTCAGTATTTCTACTGCTCTTCCCAGTTCTGAAACGGAGAGCAGCTGTTTTTCAATGGGTTTCTAACTGCTATGGGCAGGCTCCGTTTCCACCATCCCCGGTGGGAGAAGACTCGGTGGGGGATGAGTGGGGGCTCCCCAGCCCACCCTGCGTCGTGGCGGGGGGGGCTAAAACTTCGCTGCGTGAAGAAGTTTTTTTTACTCTTTCTTCTGAGCCTGCGCAGATGCAATCTTCTCCTTCCCCTCCTTCTCTCTCTCCGGGGGGATGGGAGTGGACAGTGCTGCCACAGCCGGCCTCTCCGACTCCGCCCCGCCCAGAGATGGGGGCGGCACCAGTCTCTGAGGCCGCCCCACCCCTGCCAACTCCGCCACTCCAGGCGATCCCGTCTCCGCCTCTCCAGGCGGTCCCGCCCATGGCTTCACAGGCCTCCTTGCTCCTGCCAGCGCCTGGGTTGGAGAATGCAGGAGCAGCACTTCCTGTGCCTGCTGAGTTGCTAGGCGACGACGAGGCGTCTCCAGTTTCCAGCTCGGCAGAGGAGATCTCTCCGGCCCCTTCGGCCCCCCCGCTGCTTCCACTGGCCGCCCCAGCAGTTCTGCTGCTTTCAGAGACACTGTCCTCCGTGTCGGCGTCAGAGACTGCTCTGGAACCGGCGGCTTGTTCGAGCTCGGACCATCCCGGTCCGATGGCCTCTCTAGCAGCGGCCCCGGCGGCTGGTCTCTCCTTCCGTGGAGCGGGGAGTGCTCACCAGCTGACTGTTGGGGCGATGTATTTGCCTGCTTTTAAGATCAGCATTCTCGGCGGGTTCGGGGGTGTTTTTTCGGGGATGGTCCCCTGGAGGCTGTCATCTCTGCCGCCTCTCTTGCGCCCTAGTGGCATTCCCGAGAGCTCTGCCTCTGGTCCCCAGCCCGTAGGGGGTGGGGATGAAAACATGGGGCGGATGAGAGACAAACCTGCTGCGTTTGCAGTGCAGAGGGAGAGGGCACAGATGGAGGAGACTGTAGCTGGTTTGCTGTGGGGAACAAACATCTCCAGACCCCAGATGAGATTGCTGGGCAAGGCTTCTATTTCCCTGTTGCTGGCATGCCTCAGTGGTTTTGGGAAAAGGAAGCGTGTCCCCACTCGTGCTGCCATTGTACTGGCAGCAGGGTGCAGGCCTGTGGGAATGCAGAGCCTGCCTCAGGGGTTTGGCCTGAGCCATTCGGCTCAGGAGGTTTTTGGGCCAGGGCCAGCATTTGGCCTCTTGGTGTTTCTGGGGGTTGAGGTTTCTCCTACTGGTCCTGGTCCCCTTTTGTGGGCCAGTTTTGGGGTTCCTGGTCCATCGTGGGCCAGGGCCCTCAGGGCCTTTCCTGCTCTGGCACTGCTCTGCTCTGTTGCTGCTCTTTTCTTTTTCGATCACAAAAAAAAAAAAAACAAACAAACAAACAAACAAAAAAAAATTTAAAATTAAATAAAAAAGATTGAAAACAGTGAGCAGCAGCTCTGAAGCACTGAAGCATTGAAGGGCCAGAACAGGACATTCTAAAAGTTGTTCAAGTTGTTTGAAATGGTGGTAAGACTGTCAATGGGTTGTGATAACTGTTGATGGGACTTTTGCAGCAAGTCTGTTTTCAGGACCAAAAAGGACTCTCAGATATCCAAGAGAAACAACTCCAGCTCATGGTCTGTTCCTGAAACTCAGCTGCTTGGACTTGAATTTTCTTTGCATTGTTTTTTTGCATTTTCTTAGATTGTAGGATTGCTTTCGTGATTTATTAGTATTGTATATTTTACAGTTGAAGAAATCTCCTGTTCATTTCACATCAGCATTTTTCTTTTTATTTATACAATTTTGAAAGGTGAGATGTCGCAGACATTTCTTCATAGAAATCCTTTCTTTGGGATTTGTCCCTCTTCTGGGAAGCAGAGCCCCAGAAAAAGAATGTAAACAAATTGTTATCGGCTGCTGTGAAAATGTGGCAGGGATTCCTGTGATTGGCCCTCCTTCCATGTGTACCATTAAGGGCCAATCACAGGAGCAGCTCAGGGGACATTCCCTGAACACAGAACTTTGTTATTCATTCCTTCTATTCTATTCTTAGCTTAGCAGCTCTATGCAAGCTCTCTCTTCATTCTTTTTAGTATAGTTATAATGTACTATATATTATATATCAATAAATCAAGCCTTCTGATAAAGAAACAAGATTCTCATCCTTCTCTCACCACAGTGACTGTCTAAGGTCGCTGTAATACACAGAGCTTCATTATTAAACTGAGAAGTTCCTAATATCTTAGATAGATATACTTTTTTGAAGGTTGACCAGTTATTCTAGCCAAGCATTAATACACAGACCACTGTTCTCTTTGTCCTTACTTTTCTACTTCTTATAAAACTTTTCTACTGCTGCTTAGCTCTAATTGCAGTTCTGCTGTCTCTGAGGTCTGCCTTTTGCAGCTTTCCCAAAACCCTTTGAATTGAAGGATTCCCACATTTCCCCATCTCGGTACAAGTGAAAAGAAACTTTTGATCCGTGCTGTTTATTAACTACCTTGCATTTCATAGCTTTACTATAGTATACCTGCTTATTACTTGCTTAAAGCATCTTTTTTCCTTGCATTAAACCTTGCTATATTCCAACACAGCAATTTTAATGCTGTGAAAGTCCAGTCAGTTCAAAGGGCTAAGTCATATCTGATAGCAATTACAAGTCATTGTTCCAAAAAAGTCTCGTCTGTTTCAAGGTGTTAATTCAAAACCTTCCTCCATTTCTATACCTTCATTCACCAACTGTGTGAGATTTCAAGAACTCTCTGTGAATCCATTTCCTATCTCTCTTTCTTGTCTGATAAAAATTTCTTTGATAGTTTTGCCCATCATTTGTCACATACACCGACGTAAGCAAGGTATTACTACTAGTATCACTGCCAAAACACCCAATCCATAGACACCTATTCTACAAAGATGTATTCTACAAAGTTGGGTATTGGGCATTCCTTGGGTGGCACTGGCGCACCAACAAATATGTCACAAGGGATTTGTCTGGGCTCGAATTGGTCAAACATGTGGTGTCTGAGCCTGCTGACTTGGCTAATGCAAGGCAAACATTCATTTTTGGTTGATCTACAGGCATACATGCACTACAAAAGCAAGCAAGAAAAACCAACAAGTGCCAGTATATCATTTGAGCAAACTCCATGGTCCTGTTCAGCTGCTTTTTGGCAAAAGCTTCCCCATCTATTTCAGTTCTCAAGAAAATCTTGTAGCACTTGTTCAGGGACTGGCCAAATATAGGGCACTACACAGTCCCTCTAACCTTCAAGTTTTACAAATTTGGATATCTTAGAATTCTTTTGAACACAATGGACACCACGCTTTTGCTGAAAGAGCTCTATGATACAAACCCTTTTCACAGCCTAAAAATCAGCAATCAAACTCAAGATTTGTAGCTTCCACAGCTTGAACAGGGAACATCTGGCATGAACCGTAGTTTCTCCGTGCGGCTCATGTCTGCGTGCTCATTTCCCTGCTGGTGGAGCTGTCGGTGCGCTCTTGTGTATGAGACGGTTTCACATCCTTCACGGGGACCACTTAGGTCTGGCACCTGTGCAAATAAATACAACCATACCGTTTGCCCCAAGTGATTAGTGCAAATGGTCCTTCAATTTGTCCTAACTCAAGGTTTCTGATCAAAATGGAAGGATTTTCTTTCAATTTTGCTTGTGGGCTGTTTGAAACATGCCTCAAAACTGGAGGATTAGGTCCTGCAAATGAGCTATTCAAAACATAAAGACATCTAAAGCTTTGCTCAACCTCATCTGGGTTGTTGCCTGGGCCACTCCCCCTTTTGTTGATCTAGAATGGGTTTTAGAGTGTGGTGTGTCCTTTCAACAATTGCCTGACCTGAGGGGGAATAGGGAATTCCAAAAGTGTGGCAAACACCCTATTTCATCAAGAATGTGGCCAATTTTTGATCTCTGCATGTGGGGCCATTTGTCGGTTTTTACCTCGTGGGGGACCAGTCTGGCGAGCTCTGGACCCCAGTGACACTGACAAGGACAAAAGCAAAAGACGAGAGGCGCTCTTTCTTCTCAGGACCAAAGTCCCACAGCTTTAATGAAGAACAACTCCAGGGGAGAAAGGGAGCATCCAGGAGAGGAAAGAGGATGTCCAGGAGACTAAACAGAGCATCCACCTCATGGCAGGAGATTTTAAATCCTGGTGGAGGGGAGCAGTAGAAAGGAACTACCACAGTGCAACATGTTAAATCAGACTGTAGTTTTCTGCATAAATCGCTGCACTTGATGCAAATGAAATCCTAAAATCTCCCCAAACACAACCGTACAGTCCCAAATGATAACAGTGAGGGAGAAAAACTACTCAACCCCCCTGTATACCCAAGCACCAGGTGTCACTGGGACTACCAACCCCTGCAATTACAAAGTCCACACACACAAGCTCACCAGGAAAGGAGTATCTCTATGAGGGGACAGAGTGCTCGCTTTTCTCAACACAACACACACCATAAATCACAACAGCATCCACCCACATCATCTTCCTCAAACATTCACACACTGAAAACACAATCACAATAACAACACACAGGAAAAATTGCAGCAATAAACCAGGATTTGCTCAATTCACCCCCAGAATTGCTAGCAGGTCCTCATTGACACAGCAAATCCTTTCTGCTGGCAGCCAGACCCAAACCCAAACTGTACAGGCGTACGTTGTGCACAGGACATCTCTGTGTGACTTATGAACCACCCTTCCCCTGTGTACACCTTACGGGTTACTTTATACAGAGTGAAACATTCCCTTTCTCCACAGTCCCAGCAGTCCTGTCTGTCCCCACGAGGAACAGCCGAGAGCGGAGGTGCCTCCAGGAAAGGAATGTCCTGGCAGTGCCCAGAGACATCCACAGCACGGTTGTTCTTGCTGGAGCAGAGAAGCGTTCCTGCCACGATCACCAAATGAGGTGTGGAATAGAACTCACCACAGTTAAAGTTAGAAGGTGGTGTGTTTATTACAGCAACAGGCACACGAGGAGTTGTCTCCTAAAGACATGTGTGAAGAATCGCTGTCTCTCTGCTTTTCTAAAATGTCTTACAAATCCATATAATTCCCAAAAACTAACACACATTCATTAGGTAACACTGCCTACCCCCCTTTGTATTAAAATGTATTATAATTGAGTCTAAATTTCTGTCTCATTTCTGCAGTCTTTCACTTCAAATGGGTTGGTGGGTTTTAAAGTGGGGAATGGTGTCCTTCTGATGAAGGCCAAGACGTCTTCCTCAATTTGACCTCTTTACTTATGACCTGTTGGCAGGCTTTCGCACCCCTTGGCTATAGCTGAAGTTTCGGGGCCCAGGTGCAGGCTATGGTCCTCTTCTTTGTCACAACGAAATCCACATCCCATCCTGCTTCTTTAAACATAGTAAAGACAAGCAAGTGATACATTACCCTAGCCTTAACTACCTTACCTGCAAAAAATTAACTATCTCTCATTATTTCTACTCTTCTTGCTATACTCTTTCCCCCTAACTAAATCTTGCTAAAATTTTAACTCTTCCAGTTCTTTTAAATCCTTGATTCATTAGCCTCATCTCACACACCAGCCATGTGTGAGCCAATGCTGTAACTGAGAAATTCCACTCCTGAGCAGGAGATACAAGGCCTGGTTCTGAGCTGGAAGGGTGAGAAGGATGAGATGCGCAGCGTTTTCATCCAGGGGATGTCCTGAAAGTGCACTGCCTACCTGCCCCTGCTGCAGAGAACCACGCTCCACCTCCTTCTACTGCTCAGCGTTTTTTTAAGGAATCCAGGGGTTGGTAGGTATTATTTGCTACCGCAACTAATAGAATGAATTTGCTTTGCAAGCCCCATTTTGTCCTGGGTTATATTGTGCATGGGTCTCCTCCTGAGCCTGTGACAAAAACCAGAATGGACCTACAGGACACTCCTATCTCATGTCAGTAAATTCAGAGAAGTGATTTAAGTATCAATAATTCAATAAGTATCAGTCAGTAAATCAAACAATTTGGGGGAATATTTAGCCTGTGAGTCTCAGCAAAGTATTGAATACGTCTTAGATCCATGGATACAAACTAGTAAGTGAGATTGCTGGGTGTGAACGTATTAGGGAAGTGATTCCCCACACACCCTGTGCTGAAATCAAGTGTTGTCTCTCTTCTAACCCTGAGCTGGCAGCAGGGATTGGGCCCTGCTTGGTAACGTTCATTTGGAAGACTTCTGTTGAGCAGGTAACAACAGTCCAAATGAAATCTTTTCTAGCTGTTTCCCTCTGGTTTACCTGTTTGAGGGCTAAAATTCAGTGCTGCCGGTGTCCTGGGTGTGTGCAGAGCAGAGCAGCCCCAGAAACCCCTTGGGCTGCCCACAAGTTGCCATGCCTTGTTCCCAGGTGTGCCCAGCTCTGGCAGGAGAAGGAGCCCGCAGTGCAGTGGGCACCGTGCCCTGCCCAGCTGGGGCTCTCTGGCACAGGGCAGCAGCAGCACCAGCACCGTTCAACCCGCTCCTGCCTTGGCTTCCCTGGGGACACAGAAGCCTCTGGAAATCAGCACCACCAGTGGCGTTCCCAGCTTGGAGCAGCTGCTGCCGGTGGGCAGATGCTGCCAGTTGGACTGCTTCCAAAGGGGAAGAAAGGCAGAGATGTACATGCACCACAGCCCTGGGCATGTCCAATAAAGGTGCAAGTATGTGGGCAGATTTGTTAGGAAGCTTTTCAGCTGTGATGCCAACAGTGCCTTCTCTCCTTGTTCTATGTGTTCTAGATGAGTAATGAAATGGTTGGCTCTGACAATTAAGAAGTAGATGTTATGTGGATGTTCAAATGTATACTGATGAATTTGTAATATATCCTCCCACAGTCGTCTTTCTCCTCCCCCTTGGAATTGTCTTGGTAGTCAGGGCATTTGGGGAGGGCTGGCTTGTGACCAGCAGGCAGGGTGTAACAACGCCTGACCTCCAGTCAAGATGATAGAAAGTAATCTCCACTAATGGACTGCAGACAAAGAGTTGACTGACAAAACTTTTGGAGGGGGTAAGGGTATAATAGGCAAAGCATCCTTTTTGTAGATGAGAACGTGGCTGCTAGTCACGGATGTCGACGGAAGGAGACCAGGACATCAGGTTGATCATCACAGGCCCAATTTTATTGATCAGCACAGCGGGTTAAATACAGTTCGTAATTAACTTCATGCATATTGCAAAAGTTGAGCTCAGGATTGGTTAGTTACATATCAGCAGTTACACCTACTTTTACATTCCTATGGTCCTACTTTTGATACTTTCTACATATTCTTAGGAGATATTCAGGACTAATCTCTACTCCCTTTCTCCATGTTGCAGCAAGGCCACTGATTGCAAGCTGCTGACATCTCCTTTCAGCTTGCTGACTGCTGCTTTCTCAGCTTGACCAGTGGCAATATGTCAGCATGGCCTTTCTCAGCTAACCAACTATTAATAAAGCTCTCCACATTAAAGCTCTCCACATTTCCCCCGTTTTCTTCTTGTGCAAGGAAATTAGCTTGCCAGGTTTTTGCTATTGTACGGCTGACCATGTTTTGAATGCAATTAAAAACACAAGGCAAAATCAGCAAAAACAGTAAAATTACACCCAGCAGTCCTATAGCATAGATCACAAGGTTTCTTAGCCACGGTCCAAGTCCTAAGCTTTTAAGCCATTCGTCGATTCCTAAACCTTCTTCTTCCTTCAGATTGTGAAGTCCCTGTTGTAGTTCTTTTTTATCTTACTGTGAATGGACACCAAATGGTCAGACAAATTCATGCAACACATTCCCTCAAATTCTTCACATCCATGTCCTTGTGCTAAAAGCAAAAAATCTATGGCAGCTCTATTTTGCAAAACAGCATGGTTAACACTCTGCACATCTGTGGTTAGCATGTCTAGGATTTGTGATGTCTTGTTCAGTTCACTCTTTGCCCAGCACCCTAATTGTTTTGCTAAATTCATAGCCTTATTGGCAGATCCTCCCAGCAAGATAGTTGAAACAACCACTTGTTTGAATGTGCCCCAAAATTGTGGATCTCCTATCGAGCTGCAGTCTAAGTCATATATGCTACGTCTCTTTCTGTTTGAATTTTGACTCAGCTGCATTAGCAAGGACACATTAGGATGAAACAATGACAGTTTACCCAAATAACAGGGTCCACCCTGTGGTCTAGCTGGTATGCCATTCCACGCCCTGTCTCCGCAAATTAAAAATATTCCCGTGGGTAATTTCATTGGTGCAGTGATTTTTGTGCTGTTACATTTACTGTAATGCTGCGGAGAGATTTCACTCACATTCAGGAATGAATCTAGGGTGGCCCATGTTTCTTGTGGTCGGTTTGAAGACTTAAAGCTAAACCATCCACCAGCTGTAGTGTTAGACAAACTGGCGTTTGTACTGCCAAAAAGGTCCAATTCCTCAGGAGGAGAGTGCAAAGCACAGAATACGCTGCATTTCTTTCCCGTAGAGCTTTCCTTAATTGTACCAACAACTCATACAATCATTTATTATTCACTTCCTTAATTGCTGCTTCCTCTATTCGTTTGACTACTCCTGCAACATACATAGACTCTGTAACCACATTTAAAGGTCCCTGTAAGTTGGATACTGCCCATACTACTGCCAACAATTCCAAAGTTTGTAAACTATCCGCAGGGTCTGCTGTGATGATTTGATGTTTCCATTGTCCTTTTTCTTGCCAAGTGACAGCAGCACGCCTTGACTTCTTTCCTGCATCGGTAAAGGCTGTAATAGCTCCTTCTATAGGGCGTTCTTCTCTCAAGGGTCGAGTAATCCAGTTCCATTCTGTCATCCATTGCAAAACTCTAGGCACTAATTTGCTGGTATCCACTTTTGCAGATGATGTCAATAATGCTTCCTGTAAATCCTTTGAGTTAATCAGGTACCAGTCCAAGGTTTCTTTTTCCATAGGCAGTCTAATGGTAGCAGGTTCTCTACCATCCACTTCAAGAATTCTGAGACGCCCCTTTTTGATTAATGCAGCCAATTGTTCAATTTTTGAACATATTGTTTTCTTATGCTGTAATGGTGGAGACAACCATTCCAACACCTGTATCTCCCCCGTTTTCTCCTGTTGTTGAGAGAGAGCACCAAGCAGGTGGCAAGGGCTATTCCAGATAGTAAGGTCAATAGGGTGGTCGAGTTGTCGACGAGACACGTACCCCTGTTGTACACAGTCACTGATTTGCTGCAAGGCAAGACGATGCTCCTGTGTCAGGCATACAGGAGTAGTAGGGTCAACACCCTTTAACAAAGGCCGCAGGGTTTCTAACAAATGATTCGGTATTCCCACAATAGGCTTTAGCCATTGTAAGTCCCCCAGTAATTTCTGTGCATCATGTAGAGTCTTAATGTCCAGTTGTAACTCCAATTTTTGAGGTATCACTTTTTGATCCATCAAAGTCCATCCCAAATATTTCCAAGGCTTTGTAGTTTGAATTTTCTCTGAAGCAATATCAAGTGAATATGAAGCAAGAGTATTTCTAATAATGTCAATCTGCAAAGAGGAAAATGGTTGTTGCTGTGCAAACAAGATCATGAGCATGCATAAGGCTATCCCCTTTTAGAGGCCATTGCTTAACCATCACTGGTGTATCTGTTTTCCAGGTGAGTGGAATGGGGAAAGTCCAAGCAATGGCAATTACCCCAAAGGGTGCTGATTAGTTAACACCACTCCCAGTTGTGTTAAAATGTCCCTTCCAATTAGGCAGGAGACTGTAGGAGGCAGTTGCACAATTGAAAACACAGCAGATATTTGTTGATCTTCAATGGACACAGACAAAGAAGGCGACCTGCTTGCCAATGTAAATCCTCCTACTCCGGTGAGCATGTTTGCTGATGGGAATAGAGGCCAATGCTGTGGCCATGCCTTTGGAGAAATAATGCTGGTATCTGCTCCTGTATCCAATAATCCATAAATGGTTATGCTTTCATGCCCATAAGTAACTGTGACCTTTTGCTTTGGTCTGTTTTGTAAATCCACAGTTAAAAGTGTAACACCAGTGGAGCCAAAACCTTTTTCATCCCGTGCTTGTTCAGTAAATGGTTGTATTCCAGAGGTCATTTGTGATAGTGGTATCAATTGTGCAATACGTTGTCCTTTTGTAATTTTAATTGGAGGATAGAGGGTGTAAGCCATGATTTGTATTTCCCCTGTAAAGTCTGCATCAATAACTCCAGGCAAAACAAATAATCCCAACATAGTTGTAGAAGAGCGTCCTAATAATAATGTTCCACATGTTTGTCCATTTAATATAAGAGGACCCTTTACTCCAGTTGGTATTTGCTCCCTGTTGTTGCGGGTTGCAGACAAGAGGTGGCTGCGATGTCGCGGCAGCTGGTGCTGGTGTCTCTGATGTCACGGCAGCTACTTGTGTCTGGGCGCGGCCCCCGTGAAACGCGCTCTGCTGACAGTTTCCCGACCGCCGTCTACAAGCTGTGGTGTTGTGGGAGCTGGATCGGCAGTGAGCCACTTCGGAGAGGAGCAAGAGCAGCTAACACCTGATTCTGAGCAGCTAACACCTGATTCTGATTAGACTCTGCCTGCTTTTGTAACCCCAATCCTAACTCCTTTATAGCATCTACTAGAAATGCCTGCGAAGCAGTTGGCATTAATGCCATTCGCTCTAATGCTTCCTCAATGGTCCAATTTGCTCCCAAAGTAGATAATACTCTTTGGGTTGCTGGATTACTATTTTGAAGGATACACTGCTTCAATATCGCCCCCTTAAGAAAGTCTGCCACACCGGCCCGGTCTATAGCAGCAGCCGCCCTATCGATAAAATTTCCAAATGATTCTTCTCTATCTTGCTTAATACCCATATAAATTGGTAATCCCCCTGGCTCTTTAACCATATCTATCGCTGTACGCACCAATCTCATAGCCTCTCTAAGCTTATCTGGTCCCAATATCATCTGTGCCTCTGTACGCAGAAATGCTCCTAAGCCCATAAGTTCATCCACTGTCACTCCATGCAATGGATCTCCCGGAGCCCGTTGTACAGCAACTGACTCATTTACTAATGCTTGCCAATGTGCATTAAACAATAATTGTTGATGCTGAGTAAATATTAAACGCACTATCCCTTTTAAATCATTTGGGCATAAAATCTGAGTGTTAAAGAGATAATCTAACATTTGCTTAACAGGCTCACTTTTTACACCAAACTGACTAACTGTAGAACGTAGCTGAGCTAACAACTTCCAATCTAAGGCAGAATATGCTGCCACATTATGCATAAAATTCCCCTGTGCATCATATTGTGGTGTATAAGTAACCGGACATGCAAGACTAGAAGCTATTTGTACGGCCTCACTATCTCCCATTTGCATCACCTCTTTTGCCAAAGCAGACCAAGCTTCCCTCCTTTGTTTAGCCATTTCCCCCCATAGATCACGGTGTGCCCCTGGGATGGGAGCTGGCTCTTTGGAGGTGCTATGCTGCTGGCATTTTAGTGCAGGCGCCGAATTTTCGCATTGGGAAGGCAGTAAAGCAGAGGCTGGCTCGTGAGGGGGAAACGACCCCCCCGCTGGAGCTGTCAGTGAAGCCGGGGCCGGCTCGAAAGAAGCCGGCTCACGCGGGGGAAGCAGCCCCCCCGCAGCTGCAACCGGAGTTTGCTCAGGCAAAGCCGGCGCGCGCGGGGGAAGGAGCCCCCCTCCCGCCGAAGCTGAAACCGGAGCACGCTCGAGCAGAGCCGGCTCGCGCGGGGGAAGGGATCCCCCCGCTGGAGCTGTAACCGGAGCCGGCCTGCTCGGGGGTAGCGGCGGAGGCAAAGCCGGCGGCAGAGGCAGAGCTGGCTTGCCCCCCCCACCATCCGACCCGCCTGAAGCCGGCTGTGGAGGCAAAGCTGGCTTGCTTTTACCTCCCCCACCCGGCTCGCCTTCCCCCTCAGGCAAGGGAGGCGCAGACGGTTTCGCACTTTCTAAAAGCATGTCCTCAACACCACTATGCTGGGGATTTTTAGGCATAAGTATCTTAGTTACAGAAGGTGCTAAAGGGTCATCCTCACGACCATATCCTATATTCCTCTTATGAGCTTCTGTAGCCCTTTCTGCTGCCTTTCTCTCAGAGACCTGCTGAAGCAATGCATTATACACTACCCGCCATAATTTCCCAAACTTTTTAGCTGATTTGTCCCCATCTAACACAGAGTCCATTAACACCTCTCCAAAATTTTTCCACTCTGAAAGCTCATGTACTGTATGTGGGTTAGTAAACATACCTATAGAATGACCATAAGCTAACAACCCCGGTAATTCCTTTTTTAAATCTATCTCTTTTACCCCTCGCTTTTCTAAATATGAAGAGAATAAATCATATGCCGCTTGCCTATCCATACCTATTCAGTGCGCACTGTTTAGCAGCTCCAGACTTCGGCGGCACGTAGAGACTTGAGCGATCCTCAAGGGTGCTTTTTATAAATAATCCGGCACCGTCCCGCTGCAAGGACTCTCACCCAACTTCCGGACCGTGGCGAGTTCCCTTTTTTCTTTGTAATCCGAGAAAAAAGGACAGGGGTTCAACGTTGCCGCATCGTTGCCCGCAGCGTTGCCCGCATTCTCCACCATTTGTCGACGGAAGGAGACCAGGACATCAGGTTGATCATCACAGGCCCAATTTTATTGATCAGCACAGCGGGTTAAATACAGTTCGTAATTAACTTCATGCATATTGCAAAAGTTGAGCTCAGGATTGGTTAGTTACATATCAGCAGTTACACCTACTTTTACATTCCTATGGTCCTACTTTTGATACTTTCTACATATTCTTAGGAGATATTCAGGACTAATCTCTACTCCCTTTCTCCATGTTGCAGCAAGGCCACTGATTGCAAGCTGCTGACATCTCCTTTCAGCTTGCTGACTGCTGCTTTCTCAGCTTGACCAGTGGCAATATGTCAGCATGGCCTTTCTCAGCTAACCAACTATTAATAAAGCTCTCCACATTAAAGCTCTCCACACACGGAGACTCTCAATGCTGCAATTTTTCCTTATTTCATTCCTTTGTTAATGTTTAATATACCTTCAAAATGTTAAAAATTACAGTAATTTCTCAGACGTGCAATGCTGTGGGCCATTCTCTTGGTCTGGTTTCCTTTGCTTGTGTCCCAGCTGAGTACTCAGTGCTTGGAGTTCCTGTTGGACCCCCTGAACAACAGGGTTTGGCCCATGAGGGGAATTTGTGCTGCTTTGTGACAGAGGAGAACTTCCCAGGCTATTTTGTGTTTGCTCAAGGGAAGGTTGGTTATTGCTTTGCATAAACTCACAGACAACACAGAGCTGTCCTTTTGTGATGTCAAAGGCGTGGTTGCCACATTGTTGTAGTGACATCAGAAGGTTGCCTTGGTGCGGGGAAGGCCTGAGTGTCAGAGCAGCCATAGGCCTTGCTGAGATCAGGAGAACCCTCCTGGTCATAGCATTTGTCACTAGGCAGCTGCCCACTGACAAGAGGCTTGACTTTTTAGTTTTTAGAAAAATTGCAGAAATGACAATAATTAACCATCTGGCCACTGCAGCTTTTGCTGCATATTCCATTACTTATTCCATTTATTATTTTATGAATTTAACACGTAAGTAGAGGTTTCCCTTCTGCTTAGGTTAGGGTGTATCCTAACCTGGCTTTTGTATGCCTTCCTGCTCTTTCTTAGTGACTGAGTGTCTGATTTTGAAAGAGAAAGAGCATTAGGATGCCACTGGTTTGGTAAAGCTCCTGTCAAGTCATTCAGCTAAAAAGGGGGTGTCTGTAGCCACAGGGGCAGCATTTGCAAGGGAACCTGCAGGGCTTCAATTCCTTCCATGGGACAGTTTGTGGCAGCAGAGTCTGTCATTTCCTCAGTTAGCTGGGACAAGCAGGACACCTTTGAAAATGTAGACTGGCAGACAATCTTGGAAGGCCTTTTAAAACTCTGCAATTGTTCCCAGAATTCAGGAAAAGCTTCTTTCTTTCAACAGTTTGTCTTGAGAGGATCTGACTGTCTAACTTGACCCTTTACTGAGTGCTAAAATCGTGATCTTCCCTTTGCAATGAAATGGAAACTCCAAAGCAGTGAAGTCTGCTCCAGAACCCAGCAGCTGCTGCTCTGCTGTTTCTCAACAGAACTGCCAGACCTCAGGGGGATTTTGGGGAAGCTTTTCTGGGCAAGCATTTCCAGCAACTTAATGAGAATTGGTGCATGCAACTGATTTATTTAAAAAGTACCGCTTTTTTGGAGAGTATTTAAGAAGCTGTTTACATGTTTAGTAGAACAGGAGCATTGAGTATTAAAGAAAAATATGCATTTGCTTGGTCATGTTTGTAGTCATTTACTGGCAAAACAGGCCAAAGTGTAGGCACAAACAAGAATATTGACCTGACCTCTTGCTGGCTATGTGCATGAAATGTGTCACCTGGAGGAATGCTGCGAAATGGGAAATCATCTCTGTTTGGGTTGACTTGTTCTGTGAGATTCAGCAGCCCAGGATGTTTTCTCACAGCATCTGGTTCATTTTCCCTGCCCACTACAGGTCACCTGAGGCATATCTTCAGCGGAGCTGATCATGAGGTGAGTGAGAAAGGAACCTTTCACATTCCTGGTGTTAAAGCACTGTAGAGAAAGCTGTGAGCTTGAACAGTGGAAGTAGAATAAATACGGCGAGTTAGGAAGACATAAAGAAAATCCATTTTCATGCCTGCAAGAAAAAAATCAAAGGCATAAGAGGTAATTTATTAATTCCATCTCAGACCTTTAAGGAACTACAAATCCAGTTTTGAGAGAGAAGGTTGATTCCTAGAGCGTATAGGGTGGAGTATTTAACTAGGAGCAAATTCCGGTACAGTTGAATTCCACCAATGAAATTCAGTCAGAGTACCTCCGAAATACATACCTGTCAAAAAATCTATAATCTACATATCTATCTATATATATAAAAACACGTACTTGCACAACAGAAAAGAATTCTTCCAAAGGTGAATGCTGTATCTGAAGTGAAAAGGGCACCTTTGTGGCTGGGGAGCTGCGTGGGCCAAAAGGATGCAGGGCTGGCGGCCTTGAGCAGCTGAAGATGAGGCAGCGTGTGGCCAGGGGGCCAAGAAGGCCAAGGGCATGGTGGCCTGTGCCAGCAGCAGTGGGGCAGCAGGAGCAGGGCAGTGAGTGTGGCCCTGTGCTGGGCAGCGCTGCGGCCACAGCTGCAGTGCTGTGTGTACTTGTGGGCTCTGAGGAGCAGAAAGTCATGGAGGGGCTGCAGCGTGTGCACAGAAGGACAGGGGAGCTGGGCAACGGGCTGCAGCATAAGGCCAGGGAGGAGGTGCTGAGGGAGCTTTAGCCTGGAAAATGGGACGCAATTCAGGCACCTTCAGGCAGTCTTCCATCAATCCCTGCATGACAGTGCTCAGCACAAGGGCTGTTTCTCTGCCAAACATCCCCTCCATTATCCAAGGGCTTGAGACAGTGGAGCAGGTGACACTTCCATCTTGTGGTTGGTTGGCTCCTTGTTTGCTAGGAAGAGAAGGCCTGTTCCTTTTCCTGTTTTTCCAGCAAGCAAAGATGCTTCTGCACAACGTTTCCTGCTTTTCCCAGCCCTGCATGGGATTCTGATGCAGTTTTAGTTTTCCACATCAGCAGCAGCAGTAGCAAAGGCGTTGCTGTGGCTTTCCTACTTTTCCATTTCAGCGCTTTCAACCGTTAAAAGCACCGTTTTGCCGAGGAACCCTTGCTTGCTGATAGCAGCCAGGCAGGAGAAACCACTTCATATCCATCTAGAGCTCTGTTGAATTGGCCCATTTCAATTTGGTGGCTGTGACTTAGAACCCCTCTGCTGCTATGAAATGTTATGGTTTTTCTTTAGAAGAGATGGTAGTAGATGTGAAAAGAAATGAGGTTCTGCATGATAGGAAATGGCCTCTCCCTCATGCTTGTCTCTTGCCACAGATGACAGAACCAAGAGCCGTCTCTCTGCTGGCTCCTGCTGCTCCTGGAGAAGAAGGCAGAGAGGAGAAAACACAGGTGGATGACTGCCAGCCTCCATCAGTGCTCACACCAGAGCCTGAATATTGTGAAGCTGTAAGTGCCAGTAGTGTGCGGTGCTGTCTTTAGTGCAAGGCAGAGCTGCAAGTTTTGGAGCAGCCAGCACTTTGCTGTTGCCGGCTGAGGATGCTGGGTGCTGGAGTCCTGCCAGGAACTTGGGATTTCCTCCAGGCAGCGACCACAGAACTTGGCCGCTGACCTGTCACATTGAGGCAGCAACGGGCTGCTGCCTCTGGGAGAGCATCTGGGTGCTTGGCTCAGGGAATCTCTATCTCTTGCCTTCTGCACTGCTATGGCCAAGGGCAAAGGAGGGAGTACTGGAGGTGCCAGGCCTTGGTTTGTTTGTTTCCACTTTTTCGAAAAGGTGTGCTTGCTTGTCAAAGAACTCTGCAATTTCTTTGAGTAGTTCTTCACTTGTACAGTCTAATGTGGGCCAGCTGTCTTTTGGCTTTTCATAAGCTGCAAGAGTAGGATTGTGTGGTCCATGCAGCTGTGGCAGGCCATCCCCGTGCTGCATGGCCAAAGAAACAAAGCCCGCAGTTGCAAAGCCTTCTTGTGAGGCCAAAAGCAGAAGTGGACAGTTTCTCTTGCTGCATATTTTTGTGCAGTCTGCAGCTTTGGCAAGTGCCTTGCAGCCTGGAGTGGGGGGTGAAGCTGCAAGTTGTCCTGGTTTAGGACAAATTAGGGGGAAATCTCCAAAAGGGAGCCCCCCAAAACAGAACCAACCTCCAACCACCCCTCCCCCAACACCGGGTTCGGGAAGGAATTCCTCGGAGGAGCAAAGTGGAAAACAAAACCTATTTATTTACAAAAGTAACAAAAAGAACACTCCCCAACACAAGAAAAGAAAAGGGACCAGACTGTGTTGTGAGGGCGCCGAGCTTCTGTCGCAGGCTTCGGGTGTCCTGGAGCTCTCAGGCCAGATCCAGAGCCGGTCCAGTATCTTCAGGGGAGGGTAAGAAAGAGAGAACAAAAGAAAAGGGAAAAAGAAAAAAAAAACCAGCGCAAAAAAAAAAAAAGAAAAAAGCAGCAAGCAAGCAAGCAAGCAAGCAAGCAAGCAAGCCAGCCAGCAGCTAGCCAAGCCAAGCAGCGAAAGCCAAAGCAAAAAAAGGTGCCCGGGCAGACACCACACCCCCCCCCCCCCTTTCCCCACCCAGCCACAGCAAGACGGCCGGGGGGGGGGGGGGAGAAGGCACAGCTGCCAGACACAACACACGATATTGGGATAAAGGCTGAAGGCTGTCACCCCACGACACTCCACCCCTTATCCCATATCGTGAACATACTGTAAAAAACTTTCATTTCACTTACTCACACCTTTGACACTTACGCATTTCTCTCATCTTACTTGCTCAGACCTTTGACACTTACAGTTTCCTTCTGTCTCACATTCAACAAACAATGACATTCATATATGAGTCTCATCCCACAATCAGGTCTCCCTGAGGTACACACCCTGTTGTTCCATCTTTCTGCATTATCCACCATGTATTACCTGGTCCTTGAGCAAAGACAATCCCACAGATGGGTTTGTCTGTACTCGAGGCAGGGTTGATCCATACTGTCTTTCCCAACAAACCTCTGACATGGGCCACTGGGGCTTTATCCCCATCTACTATATTAAGGAGCTCAGACTGAGCAGGACCCGCTCGGTTGGTGGAACCTTGAGTGTTAACTAACCAGGTAGCCTTTGCCAGATGTTGCTCCCAGTTTCTCAAAGACCCCCCACCCAATGCTTTTAAGGTGGTTTTTAACAATCCATTGTACCTTTCCACCTTCCCTGCAGCTGGTGCATGATAGGGGATATGGTATACCCACTCGATGCCATGTTCCCTAGCCCAAGTATTAATAAGATTGTTTTTAAAATGAGTTCCATTATCCGACTCAATTCTCTCGGGAGTACCGTGCCTCCAAAGGACCTGCTTCTCAAGGCCCAAGATAGTGTTATGGGCTGTAGCATGGGACACAGGGTAGGTTTCCAACCATCCTGTGGTGGCTTTTACCATGGTTAGTACATAGCGCTTGCCCTGGTGGGTTTGAGGCAGTGTGATGTAATCAATCTGCCAGGCCTCCCCGTATTTGTACTTAGACCACCGCCCCCCATACCAGAGGGGCTTCAGTCGCTTGGCCTGCTTAATGGCAGCGCACGTCTCACAGTCACGAATAACCTGAGAGATACTGTCCATGGTTAGATCCACCCCTCGGTCTCGTGCCCACTTATAGGTGGCATCTCTACCCTGGTGGCCTGAGGCATCGTGGGCCCATCGTGCTAAGAATAACTCTCCCTTATGCTCCCAGTCGAGATCTATCTTCAACTCCCCTATCTTTGCAGCCTGATGTACTTGCTGATTGTTTTGCTGCTCTTCATTAGCTCTACTTCTGGGGACATGGGCATCTACATGGCGAACCTTCACAGGTAACTTCTCTAACCGAGTAGCGATATCCTTCCACTCTTCCGCAGCCCAAATTGGTTTTCCTCTGCGCTGCCAGCTGGCCTCCTTCCATCTCTTCAGCCATCCCCATAGAGCGTTGGCTGCCATCCAAGAATCGGTATACAAATAGAGCCTTGGCCACTTCTCTCTCTCTGCAATACCTAGGGCCAGTTGAATAGCTTTGATTTCAGCAAATTGACTGGATTCACCCTCTCCTTCAGTAGCCTCTGCAACCCGTCGAGTGGGACTCCATACAGCTGCTTTCCACCTCCGTTTCATCCCTATGACACGACAAGAACCATCAGTGAATAGGGCGTAACGTGTTTCTTCTACTGGCAACTGATTGTATGGCGGAGCTTCCTCAACCCGGGTCACTGGCTCTGGCTCCTCATCTGCGACACTAAAGCTTTCACCTTCGGGCCAATTTGTAATTATTTCTAGAATCCCAGGGTGATTTAACTTCCCAATTCGAGCGCGCTGCGTAATGAGGGCAATCCACTTACTCCAAGTAGCACTGGTGGCATGGTGGGTAGAGGGAACCTTTCCTCTGAACATCCATCCCAGCACCGGTAGTCGGGGTGCGAGAAGGAGTTGGGAGTTGTGCCTCTGTACCAATCACCTCCGAGGCGGCTTGGACTCCTTCATAGGCGGCCAAGATTTCCTTTTCTGTTGGAGTATAGTTATCTTCAGACCCCCTGTAGCTCCGACTCCAAAATCCCAATGGTCGGCCTCGGGTCTCGCCAGGTAGCTTTTGCCAAAGGCTCCAGGACAGACCATGGCTCCCGGCTGCAGAGTAGAGCACGCTCTTCACATCTGGTCCTGTCCTGACTGGACCAAGGGCTACAGCATGAGCGATCTCCTGCTTGATCTGGACGAAAGCTTGCTGCTGCTCAGGGCCCCAATGGAAGTCGTTCTTCTTGCGGGTAACCAAATAAAGGGGTCTCACAATCTGACTATACTCAGGGATGTGCATCCTCCAGAAACCTATAGCACCTAAGAAAGCTTGTGTCTCCTTCTTATCAGTTGGTGGGGACATAGCAGTGATTTTGTTAATAACATCCGCAGGAATCTGACGCCGTCCATCTTGCCACTTCACCCCCAAGAACTGAATTTCTCGGGCAGGTCCCTTGACTTTGCTCTTCTTAATGGCAAATCCAGCGTCCAGGAGAATATGAATTATCTTCTCTCCTTTTTCGAACACTTCTATTGCCGTGTTCCCCCAAACAATGATATCATCAATATATTGTAAATGTTCTGGAGCCTCACCCTCTTCTAGTGCAGCCTGGATCAGTCCATGACAGATGGTAGGACTGTGTTTCCACCCCTGGGGCAATCGGTTCCAGGTATACTGCACTCCCCTCCATGTAAAAGCAAACTGAGGCCTGCATTCTGCTGCCAGAGGGATGGAGAAAAACGCGTTAGCTATATCAATGGTCGCGTACCACTTTGCTGCCTTGGACTCCAGCTCGTACTGCAGTTCCAGTATGTCCGGTACAGCCGCACTCAGTGGTGGAGTCACTTCATTCAAGGCACGATAGTCTACAGTCAGTCTCCATTCTCCGTGAGATTTTCGCACGGGCCAGATAGGGCTGTTAAAGGGTGAGTGGGTTTTACTGACCACCCCTTGGCTCTCCAGCTCTCGAATCATCTTGTGGATGGGGATCACGGCATCTCGATTCGTCCGGTACTGCCTGCGGTGCACTGTTGAGGTGGCAATTGGCACTCGCTGCTCCTCTACCTTCAAGAGTCCTACTGCAGATGGGTTCTCTGATAGTCCAGACAAGGTGTTCAATTGTTTAATACCCTCTATCTCCACTGCAGCTATTCCAAAAGCCCACCTGAATCCCTTAGGATCTTTGTAGTAGCCATTCCGGAGGAAGTCTATGCCCAAAATACACGGAGCCTCTGGACCAGTCACAATTGGATGTTCCTGCTACTCCTTCCCAGTCAAGCTCACCTCAGCTTCCAACAAAGTCAACTGTTGTGATCCCCCCCGTCACTCCAGCAATGGAAACAGGTTCTGTCCCCACGTGTTCCGATGGCATTAAGGTACATTGTGATCCAGTGTCAACCAATGCTTCATAGTCTTGTGGCTCTGATGTGCCAGGCCATCTGATCCACACCTTCCAAAAAACCCGGTTCTCCCGTGCCTCTTCCTGGCTGGAGGCAGGGCCCCTCTAAGCCAGATTGTCCTTCTTTCCTTGGGCATATGCCTTGGAAGTTCCTTCAAGGGGATCGGACATGTCATCGTCATCGTCATACTTAACATCTCGGCTACGAGCGACCGGAGCTGCTATCTTTTTGGTTATACTTTCTCTTTTCTTCAAATCACGCACCCGTTGTGCCAAAGCAGCGGTGGGTTTTCCATCCCATCTCCTCATGTCTTCTCCAGACTCACGCAGGAAAAACCATAACTCAGCCCGTGGGATGTACCTTCTCTCCCCATCAAAGGAGCGCCGGCGTTGGACACCAGGGCTTCTAATTTGTACGGCTGAGATTTGAATAAGGTCCTCCTTAATCTCTTCCCGGAGTTTCTTATGATTCTCCTCTATTTTGTCTTCTAGTTTCTGCAGTCGGGTTTCCACTGCTGCAATTCTGGCATGAGTTGGGCCATGCACAGCATCTGCGTACGCTCGAAGCTTCTTTGCCATATCGAGCACAGTCTCGTATGTATCATCTCGCTTCATTATTGCTAGGGCAGAAGCGTATTCAGGTGGCCCAAGTCGCACAAGTTTCCTCCACATTATCGGAGTGCATGGTACCAGGTCCGGATTCCTAGTTGTTGTGTCATCTGAGAAAATGAGCTCTGCGACCGCCATCTCTCTCAGGCGTTGGATCCCCTGTTCTATGGTCTTCCACCGTGTCTGCTGCATATAGAGATCATCCGTACACAGGTACCGTTCTGCTACGCTTCTTAGGACCCGTTCCCAGAGGCTGTGAGGGTTAGCCCCCCTCATCACACCTTGATCGATGGCAGGATCATGTGACAGGGATCCCAAATGCCTCACTTCAGTACCATCCAAAATCGTAACCTCCCCTGCAGCATCCCAAAGGCGGACTAACCAACTAATTATAGATTCGTCAGGTTGTCGGCTGTAATCCTTTCTTAGGCCTCTGAGGTCCTTCAGAGAAAAGGAGTCAATATTGGCTCCAGATTCTGTGCCCCTTGATGTGGCCTCTGATTTTGGTGAGGGTCCTTCTTCTGCATCATCGTCATCATCCTCCACCTTCCGATCGGTCTTGCCTTTACACTTTCCACCTCTTGTATTAGCTGCAACAGCCATGGTTTGGGGCCTATTGTCTGATTCAGCTGCTAGCCTGGAGCCTGGGATGTTAGCTGCAGCCTGAGTCACTGGGATAGTAACTAACTTATCTCCCTGTTCCCTTTCTGCTATCTGCTGCTCCACAGTATCTAGCAGAGTACGGTAAACAAACGCCAAGGCCCAGCTCACTGCAGTAATCCTTTCTTCCTTAGTATTACCATGGCACTTCTCCCTCAAATACTTTGCCACCTCGACTGGATTCTGAATTTGATCAGATGGAAAGTCCCAGTCTATAGGATCAGAAAATTCCTTTAAAGTCTGGCCCATATCCTCCCATTTCCCCCTCCAATCAAGATTTTTCCTGCTTTGTTTTACTCCTGAATCAGGAGTCTCTCTAACCCCTCTAGAAATCTCAGCTTTCATTTTATATACACTCCAGACAGTATAGACAAGGCTTAATAAATTAAATGCCAGAAAGATGGTTTCTTTCAAACTCAGGGGAAAGTCAGTATTTTCTAATAGAGATGTCAACAATTTGTAGGAGAAGAAGGAAGACAAAGGCTGAAAAGCCCCTTCTTCTTCTTCTCCCCAAACAAACTGAGTACACAGCCATGACAACAATCCATACATTCCTGAAATAAAGTCCAGCATTGTTATCCGACACATCATCACACATAAGGCCAGCACAATGATTATTCTGGTTAGTGCCCCCCGCTTACAAAAGCTACTTATTAGGGACAACATCAGAGCTATTTTGGGGTAAGGAAATAACCCCAGGGACCACAAAGGAATTAAAACTTCAAAAGCCCCTAGGGACCAGAAAAACCGGCAAGCTTCCACTCCAAATGACATTATGAATCACCAATATGCCCACAAAAAAACCAAAACCAAAATATTATTGTTATAGGTTTTTTTCCACTCTTTTTGGCCTCTGATTTTCCCGGCCAACGCACCAAAAAGAATACTGTCCTGGTTTAGGACAAATTAGGGGGAAATCTCCAAAAGGGAGCCCCCCAAAACAGAACCAACCTCCAACCACCCCTCCCCCAACACCGGGTTCGGGAAGGAATTCCTCGGAGGAGCAAAGTGGAAAACAAAACCTATTTATTTACAAAAGTAACAAAAAGAACACTCCCCAACACAAGAAAAGAAAAGGGACCAGACTGTGTTGTGAGGGTGCCGAGCTTCTGTCGCAGGCTTCGGGTGTCCTGGAGCTCTCAGGCCAGATCCAGAGCCGGTCCAGTATCTTCAGGGGAGGGTAAGAAAGAGAGAACAAAAGAAAAGGGAAAAAGAAAAAAAAAACCAGCGCAAAAAAAAAAAAAAGAAAAAAGCAGACAGCAAGCAAGCAAGCAAGCAAGCAAGCAAGCAAGCCAGCCAGCAGCTAGCCAAGCCAAGCAGCGAAAGCCAAAGCAAAAAAAGGTGCCCGGGCAGACACCACACCCCTCCCCCCCCTTTCCCCACCCGGCCACAGCAAGACGGCCGGGGGGGGGGGGGGGAAGGCACAGCTGCCAGACACAACACACGATATTGGGATAAAGGCGGAAGGCTGTCACCCCACGACACAAGTCCTTGACTGCTGTCTTGTGTTGCTCGGAAGAGGAAGGCCATCTTGCAATGGTGCCTGCTGTATCTGAAGTGAAATGGGCACCTTTGTGGCTGGGGAGCTGCGTGGGCCAAAAGGATGCAGGGCTGGCGGCCTTGAGCAGCTGAAGATGAGGCAGCGTGTGGCCAGGGGGCCAAGAAGGCCAAGGGCATGGTGGCCTGTGCCAGCAGCAGTGGGGCAGCAGGAGCAGGGCAGTGAGCGTGGCCCTGTGCTGGGCAGCGCTGCGGCCACAGCTGCAGTGCTGTGTGCACTTGTGGGCCCTGGGAAGCAGAAAGTCATGGAGGGGCTGCAGCGTGTGCACAGAAGGACAGGGGAGCTGGGCAACAGGCTGCAGCACAAGGCCAGGGAGGAGGTGCTGAGGGAGCTTTAGCCTGGAAAATGGGACGCAATTCAGGCACCTTCAGGCAGTCTTCCATCAATCCCTGCATGACGGTGCTCAGCACAAGGGCTGTTTCAGTGCCAAACATCTTCTCACTGCATCCAAGGGCTTGAGACACTGGAGCAGGTGACACTTCCATCTTGTGGTTTGTTGGCTCATTTCTTTGCTAGGAAGAGAAGGCCTGCTCCTTTTCCTGTTTTTCCACCAAGAAAAGATGCTTCTGCAGAACATTTCCTGCTTTTCCCAGCCCTGCATGGGATTCTGATGCAGTTTTAGTTTTCCACATCAGCAGCAGCAGTAGCAAAGGCGTTGCTGTGGCTTTCCTACTTTTCCATTTCAGCGCTTTCAACCGTTAAAAGCACCGTTTTGCCGAGGAACCCTTGCTTGCTGATAGCAGCCAGGCAGGAGAAACCACTTCATATCCATCTAGAGCTCTGTTGAATTGGCCCATTTCAATTTGATGGCTGTGACTTAGAACCCCTCTGCTGCTATGAAATGTTATGGTTTTTCTTTAGAAGAGATGGTAGTAGATGTGAATAGAAATGAGGCTCTACATGATAGGAAATGGCCTCTCCCTCATGCTTGTCTCTTGCCACAGATGACAGAACCAAGAGCCGTCTCTCTGCTGGCTCCTGCTGCTCCTGGAGAAGAAGGCAGAGAGGAGAAAACACAGGTGGATGACTGCCAGCCTCCATCAGTGCTCACACCAGAGCCTGAATATTGTGAAGCTGTAAGTGCCAGTAGTGTGCGGTGCTGTCTTTAGTGCAAGGCAGAGCTGCAAGTTTTGGAGCAGCCAGCACTTTGCTGTTGCCGGCTGAGGATGCTGGGTGCTGGAGTCCTGCCAGGAACTTGGGATTTCCTCCAGGCAGCGACCACAGAACTTGGTCTCTGACCTGTCACATTGAGGCAACAATGGGCTGGTGCCTCTGGGTGAGCATCTGGGTGCTTGGCTCAGGGAAGCTCTATCTCTTGCCTTCTGCACTGCTATGGCCAAGGGCAAAGGAGGGAGTGCTGGAGGTGCCAGGCCTTGGTTTGTTTGTTTCCACTTTTTCGAAAAGGTGTGCTTGCTTGTCAAAGAACTCTGCAATTTTTTTGAGCAGTTCTTCACTTGTACAGTCTAATGTGGGCCAGCTGTCTTTTGGCTTTTCATAAGCTGCAAGAGGAGGATTGTGTGGTCCATGCAGCTGTGGCAGGCCATCCCCCTGGTGCGCGGCCAAAGAAACAAAGCCCGCAGTTGCAAAGCCTCCTTGTGAGGCCAAAAGCAGAGGTGGGCAGTTTCTCTTGCTGCATATTTTTGTGCAGTCTGCAGCTTTGGCAAGTGCCTTGCAGCCTGGAGTGGGGGGTGAAGCTGCAAGTCCTTGACTGCTGTCTTGTGTTGCTCGGAAGAGGAAGGCCATCTTGCAATGGTGCCTGCTGTACCTGAAGTGAAATGGGCGCCTTTGTGGCTGGGGAGCTACGTGGGCCAAAAGGACGCAGGGCTGGCGGCCTTGAGCAGCTGAAGATGAGGCAGCGTGTGGCCAGGGGGCCAAGAAGGCCAAGGGCATGGTGGCCTGTGCCAGCAGCAGTGGGGCAGCAGGAGCAGGGCAGTGAGCGTGGCCCTGTGCTAGGCAGCGCTGCGGCCACAGCTGCAGTGCTGTGTGCACTTGTGGGCCCTGGGAAGCAGAAAGTCATGGAGGGGCTGCAGCATGTGCACAGAAGGACACGGGAGCTGGGCAACGGGCTGCAGCACAAGGCCAGGGAGGAGGTGCTGAGGGAGCTTTAGCCTGGAAAATGGGACGCAATTCAGGCACCTTCAGGCAGTCTTCCATCAATCCCTGCATGACGGTGCTCAGCACAAGGGCTGTTTCAGTGCCAAACATCTTCTCACTGCATCGAAGAGCTTGAGACACTGGAGCGGGTGACACTTCCATCTTGTGGTTTGTTGGCTCATTTCTTTGCTAGGAAGAGAAGGCCTGCTCCTTTTCCTGTTTTTCCACCAAGAAAAGATGCTTCTGCAGAACATTTCCTGCTTTTCCCAGCCCTGCATGGGATTCTGATGCAGTTTTAGTTTTCCACATCAGCAGCAGCAGTAGCAAAGGCGTTGCTGTGGCTTTCCTACTTTTCCATTTCAGCGCTTGCTACCACTAAAAGCACCGTTTTGCCGAGACAACCCTGCTTGCTGATAGCAGCCAGGCAGGAGAAACCAATTCATATCCATCTAGAGCTCTGTTGAATTGGCCCATTTCAATTTGGTGGCTGTGACTTAGAACCCCTCTGTCGCTATGAAATGTTATAATTTTTCTTTTGAAGATGTAGTGGTAGATGTGAAAAGAAATGAGGTTCTGCATGATAGGAAATGGCCTCTCCCTCATGCTTGTCTCTTGCCACAGATGACAGAACCCAGAGCCGTCTCTCTGCTGGCTCCTGCTGCTCCTGGAGAAGAAGGCAGAGAGGAGAAAACACAGGTGGATGACTGCCAGCCTCCATCAGTGCTCACACCAGAGCCTGAATATTGTGAAGCTGTAAGTGCCAGTAGTGTGCGGTGCTGTCTTTAGTGCAAGGCAGAGCTGCAAGTTTTGGAGCAGCCAGCACTTTGCTGTTGCCGGCTGAGGATGCTGGGTGCTGGAGTCCTGCCAGGAACTTGGGATTTCCTCCAGGCAGCGACCACAGAACTTGGCCGCTGACCTGTCACATTGAGGCAGCAAAGGGCTGCTGCCTCTGGGAGAGCATCTGGCTGCTTGGCTCAGGGAAGCTCTATCTCTTGCCTTCTGCACTGCTATGGCCAAGGGCAAAGGAGGGAGTGCTGGAGGTGCCAGGCCTTGGTTTGTTTGTTTCCACTTTTTCGAAAAGGTGTGCTTGCTTGTCAAAGAACTCTGCAATTTTTTTGAGCAGTTCTTCACTTGTACAGTCTAATGTGGGCCAGCTGTCTTTTGGCTTTTCATAAGCTGCAAGAGGAGGATTGTGTGGTCCATGCAGCTGTGGCAGGCCATCCCCCTGGTGCGCGGCCAAAGAAACAAAGCCCGCAGTTGCAAAGCCTCCTTGTGAGGCCAAAAGCAGAGGTGGGCAGTTTCTCTTGCTGCATATTTTTGTGCAGTCTGCAGCTTTGGCAAGTGCCTTGCAGCCTGGAGTGGGGGGTGAAGCTGCAAGTCCTTGACTGCTGTCTTGTGTTGCTCGGAAGAGGAAGGCCATCTTGCAATGGTGCCTGCTGTACCTGAAGTGAAATGGGCGCCTTTGTGGCTGGGGAGCTACGTGGGCCAAAAGGACGCAGGGCTGGCGGCCTTGAGCAGCTGAAGATGAGGCAGCGTGTGGCCAGGGGGCCAAGAAGGCCAAGGGCATGGTGGCCTGTGCCAGCAGCAGTGGGGCAGCAGGAGCAGGGCAGTGAGCGTGGCCCTGTGCTGGGCAGCGCTGCGGCCACAGCTGCAGTGCTGTGTGCACTTGTGGGCCCTGGGAAGCAGAAAGTCATGGAGGGGCTGCAGCATGTGCACAGAAGGACACGGGAGCTGGGCAACGGGCTGCAGCACAAGGCCAGGGAGGAGGTGCTGAGGGAGCTTTAGCCTGGAAAATGGGACGCAATTCGGGCACCTTCAGGCAGTCTTCCATCAATCCCTGCATGACGGTGCTCAGCACAAGGGCTGTTTCAGTGCCAAACATCTTCTCACTGCATCGAAGAGCTTGAGACACTGGAGCGGGTGACACTTCCATCTTGTGGTTTGTTGGCTCATTTCTTTGCTAGGAAGAGAAGGCCTGCTCCTTTTCCTGTTTTTCCACCAAGAAAAGATGCTTCTGCAGAACATTTCCTGCTTTTCCCAGCCCTGCATGGGATTCTGATGCAGTTTTAGTTTTCCACATCAGCAGCAGCAGTAGCAAAGGCGTTGCTGTGGCTTTCCTACTTTTCCATTTCAGCGCTTGCTACCACTAAAAGCACCGTTTTGCCGAAGAACCCTTGCTTGCTGATAGCAGCCAGGCAGGAGAAACCACTTCATATCCATCTAGAGCTCTGTTGAATTGGCCCATTTCAATTTGGTGGCTGTGACTTAGAACCCCTCTGTCGCTATGAAATGTTATAATTTTTCTTTTGAAGATGTAGTGGTAGATGTGAAAAGAAATGAGGTTCTGCATGATAGGAAATGGCCTCTCCCTCATGCTTGTCTCTTGCCACAGATGACAGAACCCAGAGCCGTCTCTCTGCTGGCTCCTGCTGCTCCTGGAGAAGAAGGCAGAGAGGAGAAAACACAGGTGGATGACTGCCAGCCTCCATCAGTGCTCACACCAGAGCCTGAATATTGTGAAGCTGTAAGTGCCAGTAGTGTGCGGTGCTGTCTTTAGTGCAAGGCAGAGCTGCAAGTTTTGGAGCAGCCAGCACTTTGCTGTTGCAGGCTGAGGATGCTGGGTGCTGGAGTCCTGCCAGGAACTTGGGATTTCCTCCAGGCAGCGACCACAGAACTTGGCCGCTGACCTGTCACATTGAGGCAGCAAAGGGCTGCTGCCTCTGGGAGAGCATCTGGCTGCTTGGCTCAGGGAAGCTCTATCTCTTGCCTTCTGCACTGCTATGGCCAAGGGCAAAGGAGGGAGTGCTGGAGGTGCCAGGCCTTGGTTTGTTTGTTTCCACTTTTTCAAAAAGGTGTGCTTGCTTGTCAAAGAACTCTGCAATTTTTTTGAGCAGTTCTTCACTTGTACAGTCTAATGTGGGCCAGCTGTCTTTTGGCTTTTCATAAGCTGCAAGAGGAGGATTGTGTGGTCCATGCAGCTGTGGCAGGCCATCCCCCTGGTGCGCGGCCAAAGAAACAAAGCCCGCAGTTGCAAAGCCTCCTTGTGAGGCCAAAAGCAGAGGTGGGCAGTTTCTCTTGCTGCATATTTTTGTGCAGTCTGCAGCTTTGGCAAGTGCCTTGCAGCCTGGAGTGGGGGGTGAAGCTGCAAGTCCTTGACTGCTGTCTTGTGTTGCTCGGAAGAGGAAGGCCATCTTGCAATGGTGCCTGCTGTACCTGAAGTGAAATGGGCGCCTTTGTGGCTGGGGAGCTACGTGGGCCAAAAGGACGCAGGGCTGGCGGCCTTGAGCAGCTGAAGATGAGGCAGCGTGTGGCCAGGGGGCCAAGAAGGCCAAGGGCATGGTGGCCTGTGCCAGCAGCAGTGGGGCAGCAGGAGCAGGGCAGTGAGCGTGGCCCTGTGCTGGGCAGCGCTGCGGCCACAGCTGCAGTGCTGTGTGCACTTGTGGGCCCTGGGAAGCAGAAAGTCATGGAGGGGCTGCAGCATGTGCACAGAAGGACAGGGGAGCTGGGCAACGGGCTGCAGCACAAGGCCAGGGAGGAGGTGCTGAGGGAGCTTTAGCCTGGAAAATGGGACGCAATTCGGGCACCTTCAGGCAGTCTTCCATCAATCCCTGCATGACGGTGCTCAGCACAAGGGCTGTTTCAGTGCCAAACATCTTCTCACTGCATCGAAGAGCTTGAGACACTGGAGCGGGTGACACTTCCATCTTGTGGTTTGTTGGCTCATTTCTTTGCTAGGAAGAGAAGGCCTGCTCCTTTTCCTGTTTTTCCACCAAGAAAAGATGCTTCTGCAGAACATTTCCTGCTTTTCCCAGCCCTGCATGGGATTCTGATGCAGTTTTAGTTTTCCACATCAGCAGCAGCAGTAGCAAAGGCGTTGCTGTGGCTTTCCTACTTTTCCATTTCAGCGCTTGCTACCACTAAAAGCACCGTTTTGCCGAGACAACCCTGCTTGCTGATAGCAGCCAGGCAGGAGAAACCAATTCATATCCATCTAGAGCTCTGTTGAATTGGCCCATTTCAATTTGGTGGCTGTGACTTAGAACCCCTCTGTCGCTATGAAATGTTATAATTTTTCTTTTGAAGATGTAGTGGTAGATGTGAAAAGAAATGAGGTTCTGCATGATAGGAAATGGCCTCTCCCTCATGCTTGTCTCTTGCCACAGATGACAGAACCCAGAGCCGTCTCTCTGCTGGCTCCTGCTGCTCCTGGAGAAGAAGGCAGAGAGGAGAAAACACAGGTGGATGACTGCCAGCCTCCATCAGTGCTCACACCAGAGCCTGAATATTGTGAAGCTGTAAGTGCCAGTAGTGTGCGGTGCTGTCTTTAGTGCAAGGCAGAGCTGCAAGTTTTGGAGCAGCCAGCACTTTGCTGTTGCCGGCTGAGGATGCTGGGTGCTGGAGTCCTGCCAGGAACTTGGGATTTCCTCCAGGCAGCGACCACAGAACTTGGCCGCTGACCTGTCACATTGAGGCAGCAAAGGGCTGCTGCCTCTGGGAGAGCATCTGGCTGCTTGGCTCAGGGAAGCTCTATCTCTTGCCTTCTGCACTGCTATGGCCAAGGGCAAAGGAGGGAGTGCTGGAGGTGCCAGGCCTTGGTTTGTTTGTTTCCACTTTTTCGAAAAGGTGTGCTTGCTTGTCAAAGAACTCTGCAATTTTTTTGAGCAGTTCTTCACTTGTACAGTCTAATGTGGGCCAGCTGTCTTTTGGCTTTTCATAAGCTGCAAGAGGAGGATTGTGTGGTCCATGCAGCTGTGGCAGGCCATCCCCCTGGTGCGCGGCCAAAGAAACAAAGCCCGCAGTTGCAAAGCCTCCTTGTGAGGCCAAAAGCAGAGGTGGGCAGTTTCTCTTGCTGCATATTTTTGTGCAGTCTGCAGCTTTGGCAAGTGCCTTGCAGCCTGGAGTGGGGGGTGAAGCTGCAAGTCCTTGACTGCTGTCTTGTGTTGCTCGGAAGAGGAAGGCCATCTTGCAATGGTGCCTGCTGTACCTGAAGTGAAATGGGCGCCTTTGTGGCTGGGGAGCTACGTGGGCCAAAAGGACGCAGGGCTGGCGGCCTTGAGCAGCTGAAGATGAGGCAGCGTGTGGCCAGGGGGCCAAGAAGGCCAAGGGCATGGTGGCCTGTGCCAGCAGCAGTGGGGCAGCAGGAGCAGGGCAGTGAGCGTGGCCCTGTGCTGGGCAGCGCTGCGGCCACAGCTGCAGTGCTGTGTGCACTTGTGGGCCCTGGGAAGCAGAAAGTCATGGAGGGGCTGCAGCATGTGCACAGAAGGACACGGGAGCTGGGCAACGGGCTGCAGCACAAGGCCAGGGAGGAGGTGCTGAGGGAGCTTTAGCCTGGAAAATGGGACGCAATTCGGGCACCTTCAGGCAGTCTTCCATCAATCCCTGCATGACGGTGCTCAGCACAAGGGCTGTTTCAGTGCCAAACATCTTCTCACTGCATCGAAGAGCTTGAGACACTGGAGCGGGTGACACTTCCATCTTGTGGTTTGTTGGCTCATTTCTTTGCTAGGAAGAGAAGGCCTGCTCCTTTTCCTGTTTTTCCACCAAGAAAAGATGCTTCTGCAGAACATTTCCTGCTTTTCCCAGCCCTGCATGGGATTCTGATGCAGTTTTAGTTTTCCACATCAGCAGCAGCAGTAGCAAAGGCGTTGCTGTGGCTTTCCTACTTTTCCATTTCAGCGCTTGCTACCACTAAAAGCACCGTTTTGCCGAGACAACCCTGCTTGCTGATAGCAGCCAGGCAGGAGAAACCAATTCATATCCATCTAGAGCTCTGTTGAATTGGCCCATTTCAATTTGGTGGCTGTGACTTAGAACCCCTCTGTCGCTATGAAATGTTATAATTTTTCTTTTGAAGATGTAGTGGTAGATGTGAAAAGAAATGAGGTTCTGCATGATAGGAAATGGCCTCTCCCTCATGCTTGTCTCTTGCCACAGATGACAGAACCCAGAGCCGTCTCTCTGCTGGCTCCTGCTGCTCCTGGAGAAGAAGGCAGAGAGGAGAAAACACAGGTGGATGACTGCCAGCCTCCATCAGTGCTCACACCAGAGCCTGAATATTGTGAAGCTGTAAGTGCCAGTAGTGTGCGGTGCTGTCTTTAGTGCAAGGCAGAGCTGCAAGTTTTGGAGCAGCCAGCACTTTGCTGTTGCCGGCTGAGGATGCTGGGTGCTGGAGTCCTGCCAGGAACTTGGGATTTCCTCCAGGCAGCGACCACAGAACTTGGCCGCTGACCTGTCACATTGAGGCAGCAAAGGGCTGCTGCCTCTGGGAGAGCATCTGGCTGCTTGGCTCAGGGAAGCTCTATCTCTTGCCTTCTGCACTGCTATGGCCAAGGGCAAAGGAGGGAGTGCTGGAGGTGCCAGGCCTTGGTTTGTTTGTTTCCACTTTTTCGAAAAGGTGTGCTTGCTTGTCAAAGAACTCTGCAATTTTTTTGAGCAGTTCCTCACTTGTACAGTCTAATGTGGGCCAGCTGTCTTTTGGCTTTTCATAAGCTGCAAGAGGAGGATTGTGTGGTCCATGCAGCTGTGGCAGGCCATCCCCCTGGTGCGCGGCCAAAGAAACAAAGCCCGCAGTTGCAAAGCCTCCTTGTGAGGCCAAAAGCAGAGGTGGGCAGTTTCTCTTGCTGCATATTTTTGTGCAGTCTGCAGCTTTGGCAAGTGCCTTGCAGCCTGGAGTGGGGGGTGAAGCTGCAAGTCCTTGACTGCTGTCTTGTGTTGCTCGGAAGAGGAAGGCCATCTTGCAATGGTGCCTGCTGTACCTGAAGTGAAATGGGCGCCTTTGTGGCTGGGGAGCTACGTGGGCCAAAAGGACGCAGGGCTGGCGGCCTTGAGCAGCTGAAGATGAGGCAGCGTGTGGCCAGGGGGCCAAGAAGGCCAAGGGCATGGTGGCCTGTGCCAGCAGCAGTGGGGCAGCAGGAGCAGGGCAGTGAGCGTGGCCCTGTGCTGGGCAGCGCTGCGGCCACAGCTGCAGTGCTGTGTGCACTTGTGGGCCCTGGGAAGCAGAAAGTCATGGAGGGGCTGCAGCATGTGCACAGAAGGACAGGGGAGCTGGGCAACGGGCTGCAGCACAAGGCCAGGGAGGAGGTGCTGAGGGAGCTTTAGCCTGGAAAATGGGACGCAATTCGGGCACCTTCAGGCAGTCTTCCATCAATCCCTGCATGACGGTGCTCAGCACAAGGGCTGTTTCAGTGCCAAACATCTTCTCACTGCATCGAAGAGCTTGAGACACTGGAGCGGGTGACACTTCCATCTTGTGGTTTGTTGGCTCATTTCTTTGCTAGGAAGAGAAGGCCTGCTCCTTTTCCTGTTTTTCCACCAAGAAAAGATGCTTCTGCAGAACATTTCCTGCTTTTCCCAGCCCTGCATGGGATTCTGATGCAGTTTTAGTTTTCCACATCAGCAGCAGCAGTAGCAAAGGCGTTGCTGTGGCTTTCCTACTTTTCCATTTCAGCGCTTGCTACCACTAAAAGCACCGTTTTGCCGAAGAACCCTTGCTTGCTGATAGCAGCCAGGCAGGAGAAACCACTTCATATCCATCTAGAGCTCTGTTGAATTGGCCCATTTCAATTTGGTGGCTGTGACTTAGAACCCCTCTGTCGCTATGAAATGTTATGGTTTTTCTTTTGAAGATATAGTGGTAGATGTGAAAAGAAATGAGGTTCTGCATGATAGGAAATGGCCTCTCCCTCATGCTTGTCTCTTGCCACAGATGACAGAACCCAGAGCCGTCTCTCTGCTGGCTCCTGCTGCTCCTGGAGAAGAAGGCAGAGAGGAGAAAACACAGGTGGATGACTGCCAGCCTCCATCAGTGCTCACACCAGAGCCTGAATATTGTGAAGCTGTAAGTGCCAGTAGTGTGCGGTGCTGTCTTTAGTGCAAGGCAGAGCTGCAAGTTTTGGAGCAGCCAGCACTTTGCTGTTGCCGGCTGAGGATGCTGGGTGCTGGAGTCCTGCCAGGAACTTGGGATTTCCTCCAGGCAGCGACCACAGAACTTGGCCGCTGACCTGTCACATTGAGGCAGCAAAGGGCTGCTGCCTCTGGGAGAGCATCTGGCTGCTTGGCTCAGGGAAGCTCTATCTCTTGCCTTCTGCACTGCTATGGCCAAGGGCAAAGGAGGGAGTGCTGGAGGTGCCAGGCCTTGGTTTGTTTGTTTCCACTTTTTCAAAAAGGTGTGCTTGCTTGTCAAAGAACTCTGCATTTTTTTTGAGCAGTTCTTCACTTGTACAGTCTAATGTGGGCCAGCTGTCTTTTGGCTTTTCATAAGCTGCAAGAGGAGGATTGTGTGGTCCATGCAGCTGTGGCAGGCCATCCCCCTGGTGCGCGGCCAAAGAAACAAAGCCCGCAGTTGCAAAGCCTCCTTGTGAGGCCAAAAGCAGAGGTGGGCAGTTTCTCTTGCTGCATATTTTTGTGCAGTCTGCAGCTTTGGCAAGTGCCTTGCAGCCTGGAGTGGGGGGTGAAGCTGCAAGTCCTTGACTGCTGTCTTGTGTTGCTCGGAAGAGGAAGGCCATCTTGCAATGGTGCCTGCTGTACCTGAAGTGAAATGGGCGCCTTTGTGGCTGGGGAGCTACGTGGGCCAAAAGGACGCAGGGCTGGCGGCCTTGAGCAGCTGAAGATGAGGCAGCGTGTGGCCAGGGGGCCAAGAAGGCCAAGGGCATGGTGGCCTGTGCCAGCAGCAGTGGGGCAGCAGGAGCAGGGCAGTGAGCGTGGCCCTGTGCTGGGCAGCGCTGCGGCCACAGCTGCAGTGCTGTGTGCACTTGTGGGCCCTGGGAAGCAGAAAGTCATGGAGGGGCTGCAGCATGTGCACAGAAGGACAGGGGAGCTGGGCAACGGGCTGCAGCACAAGGCCAGGGAGGAGGTGCTGAGGGAGCTTTAGCCTGGAAAATGGGACGCAATTCGGGCACCTTCAGGCAGTCTTCCATCAATCCCTGCATGACGGTGCTCAGCACAAGGGCTGTTTCAGTGCCAAACATCTTCTCACTGCATCGAAGAGCTTGAGACACTGGAGCGGGTGACACTTCCATCTTGTGGTTTGTTGGCTCATTTCTTTGCTAGGAAGAGAAGGCCTGCTCCTTTTCCTGTTTTTCCACCAAGAAAAGATGCTTCTGCAGAACATTTCCTGCTTTTCCCAGCCCTGCATGGGATTCTGATGCAGTTTTAGTTTTCCACATCAGCAGCAGCAGTAGCAAAGGCGTTGCTGTGGCTTTCCTACTTTTCCATTTCAGCGCTTGCTACCACTAAAAGCACCGTTTTGCCGAGACAACCCTGCTTGCTGATAGCAGCCAGGCAGGAGAAACCAATTCATATCCATCTAGAGCTCTGTTGAATTGGCCCATTTCAATTTGGTGGCTGTGACTTAGAACCCCTCTGTCGCTATGAAATGTTATAATTTTTCTTTTGAAGATGTAGTGGTAGATGTGAAAAGAAATGAGGTTCTGCATGATAGGAAATGGCCTCTCCCTCATGCTTGTCTCTTGCCACAGATGACAGAACCCAGAGCCGTCTCTCTGCTGGCTCCTGCTGCTCCTGGAGAAGAAGGCAGAGAGGAGAAAACACAGGTGGATGACTGCCAGCCTCCATCAGTGCTCACACCAGAGCCTGAATATTGTGAAGCTGTAAGTGCCAGTAGTGTGCGGTGCTGTCTTTAGTGCAAGGCAGAGCTGCAAGTTTTGGAGCAGCCAGCACTTTGCTGTTGCCGGCTGAGGATGCTGGGTGCTGGAGTCCTGCCAGGAACTTGGGATTTCCTCCAGGCAGCGACCACAGAACTTGGCCGCTGACCTGTCACATTGAGGCAGCAAAGGGCTGCTGCCTCTGGGAGAGCATCTGGCTGCTTGGCTCAGGGAAGCTCTATCTCTTGCCTTCTGCACTGCTATGGCCAAGGGCAAAGGAGGGAGTGCTGGAGGTGCCAGGCCTTGGTTTGTTTGTTTCCACTTTTTCAAAAAGGTGTGCTTGCTTGTCAAAGAACTCTGCAATTTTTTTGAGCAGTTCTTCACTTGTACAGTCTAATGTGGGCCAGCTGTCTTTTGGCTTTTCATAAGCTGCAAGAGGAGGATTGTGTGGTCCATGCAGCTGTGGCAGGCCATCCCCCTGGTGCGCGGCCAAAGAAACAAAGCCCGCAGTTGCAAAGCCTCCTTGTGAGGCCAAAAGCAGAGGTGGGCAGTTTCTCTTGCTGCATATTTTTGTGCAGTCTGCAGATTTGGCAAGTGCCTTGCAGCCTGGAGTGGGGGGTGAAGCTGCAAGTCCTTGACTGCTGTCTTGTGTTGCTCGGAAGAGGAAGGCCATCTTGCAATGGTGCCTGCTGTACCTGAAGTGAAATGGGCGCCTTTGTGGCTGGGGAGCTACGTGGGCCAAAAGGACGCAGGGCTGGCGGCCTTGAGCAGCTGAAGATGAGGCAGCGTGTGGCCAGGGGGCCAAGAAGGCCAAGGGCATGGTGGCCTGTGCCAGCAGCAGTGGGGCAGCAGGAGCAGGGCAGTGAGCGTGGCCCTGTGCTGGGCAGCGCTGCGGCCACAGCTGCAGTGCTATGTGCACTTGTGGGCCCTGGGAAGCAGAAAGTCATGGAGGGGCTGCAGCATGTGCACAGAAGGACACGGGAGCTGGGCAACGGGCTGCAGCACAAGGCCAGGGAGGAGGTGCTGAGGGAGCTTTAGCCTGGAAAATGGGACGCAATTCGGGCACCTTCAGGCAGTCTTCCATCAATCCCTGCATGACGGTGCTCAGCACAAGGGCTGTTTCAGTGCCAAACATCTTCTCACTGCATCGAAGAGCTTGAGACACTGGAGCGGGTGACACTTCCATCTTGTGGTTTGTTGGCTCATTTCTTTGCTAGGAAGAGAAGGCCTGCTCCTTTTCCTGTTTTTCCACCAAGAAAAGATGCTTCTGCAGAACATTTCCTGCTTTTCCCAGCCCTGCATGGGATTCTGATGCAGTTTTAGTTTTCCACATCAGCAGCAGCAGTAGCAAAGGCGTTGCTGTGGCTTTCCTACTTTTCCATTTCAGTGCTTGCTACCACTAAAAGCACCGTTTTGCCGAAGAACCCTTGCTTGCTGATAGCAGCCAGGCAGGAGAAACCACTTCATATCCATCTAGAGCTCTGTTGAATTGGCCCATTTCAATTTGGTGGCTGTGACTTAGAACCCCTCTGTCGCTATGAAATGTTATGGTTTTTCTTTTGAAGATATAGTGGTAGATGTGAAAAGAAATGAGGTTCTGCATGATAGGAAATGGCCTCTCCCTCATGCTTGTCTCTTGCCACAGATGACAGAACCCAGAGCCGTCTCTCTGCTGGCTCCTGCTGCTCCTGGAGAAGAAGGCAGAGAGGAGAAAACACAGGTGGATGACTGCCAGCCTCCATCAGTGCTCACACCAGAGCCTGAATATTGTGAAGCTGTAAGTGCCAGTAGTGTGCGGTGCTGTCTTTAGTGCAAGGCAGAGCTGCAAGTTTTGGAGCAGCCAGCACTTTGCTGTTGCCGGCTGAGGATGCTGGGTGCTGGAGTCCTGCCAGGAACTTGGGATTTCCTCCAGGCAGCGACCACAGAACTTGGCCGCTGACCTGTCACATTGAGGCAGCAAAGGGCTGCTGCCTCTGGGAGAGCATCTGGCTGCTTGGCTCAGGGAAGCTCTATCTCTTGCCTTCTGCACTGCTATGGCCAAGGGCAAAGGAGGGAGTGCTGGAGGTGCCAGGCCTTGGTTTGTTTGTTTCCACTTTTTCGAAAAGGTGTGCTTGCTTGTCAAAGAACTCTGCAATTTTTTTGAGCAGTTCCTCACTTGTACAGTCTAATGTGGGCCAGCTGTCTTTTGGCTTTTCATAAGCTGCAAGAGGAGGATTGTGTGGTCCATGCAGCTGTGGCAGGCCATCCCCCTGGTGCGCGGCCAAAGAAACAAAGCCCGCAGTTGCAAAGCCTCCTTGTGAGGCCAAAAGCAGAGGTGGGCAGTTTCTCTTGCTGCATATTTTTGTGCAGTCTGCAGCTTTGGCAAGTGCCTTGCAGCCTGGAGTGGGGGGTGAAGCTGCAAGACCTTGACTGCTGTCTTGTGTTGCTCGGAAGAGGAAGGCCATCTTGCAATGGTGCCTGCTGTATCTGAAGTGAAATGGGCGCCTTTGTGGCTGGGGAGCTACGTGGGCCAAAAGGACGCAGGGCTGGCGGCCTTGAGCAGCTGAAGATGAGGCAGCGTGTGGCCAGGGGGCCAAGAAGGCCAAGGGCATGGTGGCCTGTGCCAGCAGCAGTGGGGCAGCAGGAGCAGGGCAGTGAGCGTGGCCCTGTGCTGGGCAGCGCTGCGGCCACAGCTGCAGTGCTGTGTGCACTTGTGGGCCCTGGGAAGCAGAAAGTCATGGAGGGGCTGCAGCGTGTGCACAGAAGGACAGGGGAGCTGGGCAACAGGCTGCAGCACAAGGCCAGGGAGGAGGTGCTGAGGGAGCTTTAGCCTGGAAAATGGGATGCAATTCAGGCACCTTCTGGAAGTCTTCCATCAATCCCTGTATGATGGTGCTCAGCACAAGGGCTGTTTCAGTGCCAAACATCTTCTCACTGCATCGAAGAGCTTGAGACACTGGAGCGGGTGACACTTCCATCTTGTGGTTTGTTGGCTCATTTCTTTGCTAGGAAGAGAAGGCCTGCTCCTTTTCCTGTTTTTCCACCAAGAAAAGATGCTTCTGCAGAACATTTCCTGCTTTTCCCAGCCCTGCATGGGATTCTGATGCAGTTTTAGTTTTCCACATCAGCAGCAGCAGTAGCAAAGGCGTTGCTGTGGCTTTCCTACTTTTCCATTTCAGCGCTTGCTACCACTAAAAGCACCGTTTTGCCGAAGAACCCTTGCTTGCTGATAGCAGCCAGGCAGGAGAAACCACTTCATATCCATCTAGAGCTCTGTTGAATTGGCCCATTTCAATTTGGTGGCTGTGACTTAGAACCCCTCTGTCGCTATGAAATGTTATGGTTTTTCTTTTGAAGATATAGTGGTAGATGTGAAAAGAAATGAGGTTCTGCATGATAGGAAATGGCCTCTCCCTCATGCTTGTCTCTTGCCACAGATGACAGAACCCAGAGCCGTCTCTCTGCTGGCTCCTGCTGCTCCTGGAGAAGAAGGCAGAGAGGAGAAAACACAGGTGGATGACTGCCAGCCTCCATCAGTGCTCACACCAGAGCCTGAATATTGTGAAGCTGTAAGTGCCAGTAGTGTGCGGTGCTGTCTTTAGTGCAAGGCAGAGCTGCAAGTTTTGGAGCAGCCAGCACTTTGCTGTTGCCGGCTGAGGATGCTGGGTGCTGGAGTCCTGCCAGGAACTTGGGATTTCCTCCAGGCAGCGACCACAGAACTTGGCCGCTGACCTGTCACATTGAGGCAGCAAAGGGCTGCTGCCTCTGGGAGAGCATCTGGCTGCTTGGCTCAGGGAAGCTCTATCTCTTGCCTTCTGCACTGCTATGGCCAAGGGCAAAGGAGGGAGTGCTGGAGGTGCCAGGCCTTGGTTTGTTTGTTTCCACTTTTTCGAAAAGGTGTGCTTGCTTGTCAAAGAACTCTGCAATTTTTTTGAGCAGTTCCTCACTTGTACAGTCTAATGTGGGCCAGCTGTCTTTTGGCTTTTCATAAGCTGCAAGAGGAGGATTGTGTGGTCCATGCAGCTGTGGCAGGCCATCCCCCTGGTGCGCGGCCAAAGAAACAAAGCCCGCAGTTGCAAAGCCTCCTTGTGAGGCCAAAAGCAGAGGTGGGCAGTTTCTCTTGCTGCATATTTTTGTGCAGTCTGCAGCTTTGGCAAGTGCCTTGCAGCCTGGAGTGGGGGGTGAAGCTGCAAGTCCTTGACTGCTGTCTTGTGTTGCTCGGAAGAGGAAGGCCATCTTGCAATGGTGCCTGCTGTATCTGAAGTGAAATGGGCGCCTTTGTGGCTGGGGAGCTACGTGGGCCAAAAGGACGCAGGGCTGGTGGCCTTGAGCAGCTGAAGATGAGGCAGCGTGTGGCCAGGGGGCCAAGAAGGCCAAGGGCATGGTGGCCTGTGCCAGCAGCAGTGGGGCAGCAGGAGCAGGGCAGTGAGCGTGGCCCTGTGCTAGGCAGCGCTGCGGCCACAGCTGCAGTGCTGTGTGCACTTGTGGGCCCTGGGAAGCAGAAAGTCATGGAGGGGCTGCAGCGTGTGCACAGAAGGACAGGGGAGCTGGGCAACAGGCTGCAGCACAAGGCCAGGGAGGAGGTGCTGAGGGAGCTTTAGCCTGGAAAATGGGATGCAATTCAGGCACCTTCTGGAAGTCTTCCATCAATCCCTGTATGATGGTGCTCAGCACAAGGGCTGTTTCAGTGCCAAACATCTTCTCACTGCATCGAAGAGCTTGAGACACTGGAGCGGGTGACACTTCCATCTTGTGGTTTGTTGGCTCATTTCTTTGCTAGGAAGAGAAGGCCTGCTCCTTTTCCTGTTTTTCCACCAAGAAAAGATGCTTCTGCAGAACATTTCCTGCTTTTCCCAGCCCTGCATGGGATTCTGATGCAGTTTTAGTTTTCCACATCAGCAGCAGCAGTAGCAAAGGCGTTGCTGTGGCTTTCCTACTTTTCCATTTCAGCGCTTGCTACCACTAAAAGCACCGTTTTGCCGAAGAACCCTTGCTTGCTGATAGCAGCCAGGCAGGAGAAACCACTTCATATCCATCTAGAGCTCTGTTGAATTGGCCCATTTCAATTTGGTGGCTGTGACTTAGAACCCCTCTGTCGCTATGAAATGTTATGGTTTTTCTTTTGAAGATATAGTGGTAGATGTGAAAAGAAATGAGGTTCTGCATGATAGGAAATGGCCTCTCCCTCATGCTTGTCTCTTGCCACAGATGACAGAACCCAGAGCCGTCTCTCTGCTGGCTCCTGCTGCTCCTGGAGAAGAAGGCAGAGAGGAGAAAACACAGGTGGATGACTGCCAGCCTCCATCAGTGCTCACACCAGAGCCTGAATATTGTGAAGCTGTAAGTGCCAGTAGTGTGCGGTGCTGTCTTTAGTGCAAGGCAGAGCTGCAAGTTTTGGAGCAGCCAGCACTTTGCTGTTGCCGGCTGAGGATGCTGGGTGCTGGAGTCCTGCCAGGAACTTGGGATTTCCTCCAGGCAGCGACCACAGAACTTGGCCGCTGACCTGTCACATTGAGGCAGCAAAGGGCTGCTGCCTCTGGGAGAGCATCTGGCTGCTTGGCTCAGGGAAGCTCTATCTCTTGCCTTCTGCACTGCTATGGCCAAGGGCAAAGGAGGGAGTGCTGGAGGTGCCAGGCCTTGGTTTGTTTGTTTCCACTTTTTCGAAAAGGTGTGCTTGCTTGTCAAAGAACTCTGCAATTTTTTTGAGCAGTTCCTCACTTGTACAGTCTAATGTGGGCCAGCTGTCTTTTGGCTTTTCATAAGCTGCAAGAGGAGGATTGTGTGGTCCATGCAGCTGTGGCAGGCCATCCCCCTGGTGCGCGGCCAAAGAAACAAAGCCCGCAGTTGCAAAGCCTCCTTGTGAGGCCAAAAGCAGAGGTGGGCAGTTTCTCTTGCTGCATATTTTTGTGCAGTCTGCAGCTTTGGCAAGTGCCTTGCAGCCTGGAGTGGGGGGTGAAGCTGCAAGTCCTTGACTGCTGTCTTGTGTTGCTCGGAAGAGGAAGGCCATCTTGCAATGGTGCCTGCTGTATCTGAAGTGAAATGGGCGCCTTTGTGGCTGGGGAGCTACGTGGGCCAAAAGGACGCAGGGCTGGCGGCCTTGAGCAGCTGAAGATGAGGCAGCGTGTGGCCAGGGGGCCAAGAAGGCCAAGGGCATGGTGGCCTGTGCCAGCAGCAGTGGGGCAGCAGGAGCAGGGCAGTGAGCGTGGCCCTGTGCTGGGCAGCGCTGCGGCCACAGCTGCAGTGCTGTGTGCACTTGTGGGCCCTGGGAAGCAGAAAGTCATGGAGGGGCTGCAGCGTGTGCACAGAAGGACAGGGGAGCTGGGCAACAGGCTGCAGCACAAGGCCAGGGAGGAGGTGCTGAGGGAGCTTTAGCCTGGAAAATGGGATGCAATTCAGGCACCTTCTGGAAGTCTTCCATCAATCCCTGTATGATGGTGCTCAGCACAAGGGCTGTTTCAGTGCCAAACATCTTCTCACTGCATCGAAGAGCTTGAGACACTGGAGCGGGTGACACTTCCATCTTGTGGTTTGTTGGCTCATTTCTTTGCTAGGAAGAGAAGGCCTGCTCCTTTTCCTGTTTTTCCACCAAGAAAAGATGCTTCTGCAGAACATTTCCTGCTTTTCCCAGCCCTGCATGGGATTCTGATGCAGTTTTAGTTTTCCACATCAGCAGCAGCAGTAGCAAAGGCGTTGCTGTGGCTTTCCTACTTTTCCATTTCAGCGCTTGCTACCACTAAAAGCACCGTTTTGCCGAAGAACCCTTGCTTGCTGATAGCAGCCAGGCAGGAGAAACCACTTCATATCCATCTAGAGCTCTGTTGAATTGGCCCATTTCAATTTGGTGGCTGTGACTTAGAACCCCTCTGTCGCTATGAAATGTTATGGTTTTTCTTTTGAAGATATAGTGGTAGATGTGAAAAGAAATGAGGTTCTGCATGATAGGAAATGGCCTCTCCCTCATGCTTGTCTCTTGCCACAGATGACAGAACCCAGAGCCGTCTCTCTGCTGGCTCCTGCTGCTCCTGGAGAAGAAGGCAGAGAGGAGAAAACACAGGTGGATGACTGCCAGCCTCCATCAGTGCTCACACCAGAGCCTGAATATTGTGAAGCTGTAAGTGCCAGTAGTGTGCGGTGCTGTCTTTAGTGCAAGGCAGAGCTGCAAGTTTTGGAGCAGCCAGCACTTTGCTGTTGCCGGCTGAGGATGCTGGGTGCTGGAGTCCTGCCAGGAACTTGGGATTTCCTCCAGGCAGCGACCACAGAACTTGGCCGCTGACCTGTCACATTGAGGCAGCAAAGGGCTGCTGCCTCTGGGAGAGCATCTGGCTGCTTGGCTCAGGGAAGCTCTATCTCTTGCCTTCTGCACTGCTATGGCCAAGGGCAAAGGAGGGAGTGCTGGAGGTGCCAGGCCTTGGTTTGTTTGTTTCCACTTTTTCGAAAAGGTGTGCTTGCTTGTCAAAGAACTCTGCAATTTTTTTGAGCAGTTCCTCACTTGTACAGTCTAATGTGGACCAGCTGTCTTTTGGCTTTTCATAAGCTGCAAGAGGAGGATTGTGTGGTCCATGCAGCTGTGGCAGGCCATCCCCCTGGTGCGCGGCCAAAGAAACAAAGCCCGCAGTTGCAAAGCCTCCTTGTGAGGCCAAAAGCAGAGGTGGGCAGTTTCTCTTGCTGCATATTTTTGTGCAGTCTGCAGCTTTGGCAAGTGCCTTGCAGCCTGGAGTGGGGGGTGAAGCTGCAAGTCCTTGACTGCTGTCTTGTGTTGCTCGGAAGAGGAAGGCCATCTTGCAATGGTGCCTGCTGTATCTGAAGTGAAATGGGCGCCTTTGTGGCTGGGGAGCTACGTGGGCCAAAAGGACGCAGGGCTGGCGGCCTTGAGCAGCTGAAGATGAGGCAGCGTGTGGCCAGGGGGCCAAGAAGGCCAAGGGCATGGTGGCCTGTGCCAGCAGCAGTGGGGCAGCAGGAGCAGGGCAGTGAGCGTGGCCCTGTGCTGGGCAGCGCTGCGGCCACAGCTGCAGTGCTGTGTGCACTTGTGGGCCCTGGGAAGCAGAAAGTCATGGAGGGGCTGCAGCGTGTGCACAGAAGGACAGGGGAGCTGGGCAACAGGCTGCAGCACAAGGCCAGGGAGGAGGTGCTGAGGGAGCTTTAGCCTGGAAAATGGGATGCAATTCAGGCACCTTCTGGAAGTCTTCCATCAATCCCTGTATGATGGTGCTCAGCACAAGGGCTGTTTCAGTGCCAAACATCTTCTCACTGCATCGAAGAGCTTGAGACACTGGAGCGGGTGACACTTCCATCTTGTGGTTTGTTGGCTCCTTGTTTTCTAGGAAGAGAAGGCCTGTTCCTTTTCCTGTTTTTCAAGCAAACAAAGATGCTTTTGCACAATGTTTCCTACTTTTCCCAACCATGGATGTGATTCTGATGCAGTTTTAGTTTTCCACATCAGCAGCAGCAGTAGCAAAGGCGTTGCTGTGGCTTTCCTACTTTTCCATTTCAGCGCTTGCTACCACTAAAAGCACTGTTTTGCCGAGACGACCCTGCTTGCTGATAGCAGCCAGGCAGGAGAAACCACTTCATATCCATCTAGAGCTCTGTTGAATTGGCCCATTTCAATTTGGTGGCTGTGACTTAGAACCCCTCTGTCGCTATGAAATGTTATGGTTTTTCTTTTGAAGATATAGTGGTAGATGTGAAAAGAAATGAGGTTCTGCATGATAGGAAATGGCCTCTCCCTCATGCTTGTCTCTTGCCACAGATGACAGAACCCAGAGCCGTCTCTCTGCTGGCTCCTGCTGCTCCTGGAGAAGAAGGCAGAGAGGAGAAAACACAGGTGGATGACTGCCAGCCTCCATCAGTGCTCACACCAGAGCCTGAATATTGTGAAGCTGTAAGTGCCAGTAGTGTGCGGTGCTGTCTTTAGTGCAAGGCAGAGCTGCAAGTTTTGGAGCAGCCAGCACTTTGCTGTTGCCGGCTGAGGATGCTGGGTGCTGGAGTCCTGCCAGGAACTTGGGATTTCCTCCAGGCAGCGACCACAGAACTTGGCCGCTGACCTGTCACATTGAGGCAGCAAAGGGCTGCTGCCTCTGGGAGAGCATCTGGCTGCTTGGCTCAGGGAAGCTCTATCTCTTGCCTTCTGCACTGCTATGGCCAAGGGCAAAGGAGGGAGTGCTGGAGGTGCCAGGCCTTGGTTTGTTTGTTTCCACTTTTTCGAAAAGGTGTGCTTGCTTGTCAAAGAACTCTGCAATTTTTTTGAGCAGTTCCTCACTTGTACAGTCTAATGTGGGCCAGCTGTCTTTTGGCTTTTCATAAGCTGCAAGAGGAGGATTGTGTGGTCCATGCAGCTGTGGCAGGCCATCCCCCTGGTGCGCGGCCAAAGAAACAAAGCCCGCAGTTGCAAAGCCTCCTTGTGAGGCCAAAAGCAGAGGTGGGCAGTTTCTCTTGCTGCATATTTTTGTGCAGTCTGCAGCTTTGGCAAGTGCCTTGCAGCCTGGAGTGGGGGGTGAAGCTGCAAGTCCTTGACTGCTGTCTTGTGTTGCTCGGAAGAGGAAGGCCATCTTGCAATGGTGCCTGCTGTATCTGAAGTGAAATGGGCGCCTTTGTGGCTGGGGAGCTACGTGGGCCAAAAGGACGCAGGGCTGGTGGCCTTGAGCAGCTGAAGATGAGGCAGCGTGTGGCCAGGGGGCCAAGAAGGCCAAGGGCATGGTGGCCTGTGCCAGCAGCAGTGGGGCAGCAGGAGCAGGGCAGTGAGCGTGGCCCTGTGCTGGGCAGCGCTGCGGCCACAGCTGCAGTGCTGTGTGCACTTGTGGGCCCTGGGAAGCAGAAAGTCATGGAGGGGCTGCAGCGTGTGCACAGAAGGACAGGGGAGCTGGGCAACAGGCTGCAGCACAAGGCCAGGGAGGAGGTGCTGAGGGAGCTTTAGCCTGGAAAATGGGATGCAATTCAGGCACCTTCTGGAAGTCTTCCATCAATCCCTGTATGATGGTGCTCAGCACAAGGGCTGTTTCAGTGCCAAACATCTTCTCACTGCATCGAAGAGCTTGAGACACTGGAGCGGGTGACACTTCCATCTTGTGGTTTGTTGGCTCCTTGTTTTCTAGGAAGAGAAGGCCTGTTCCTTTTCCTGTTTTTCAAGCAAACAAAGATGCTTTTGCACAATGTTTCCTACTTTTCCCAACCATGGATGTGATTCTGATGCAGTTTTAGTTTTCCACATCAGCAGCAGCAGTAGCAAAGGCGTTGCTGTGGCTTTCCTACTTTTCCATTTCAGCGCTTGCTACCACTAAAAGCACTGTTTTGCCGAGACGACCCTGCTTGCTGATAGCAGCCAGGCAGGAGAAACCACTTCATATCCATCTAGAGCTCTGTTGAATTGGCCCATTTCAATTTGGTGGCTGTGACTTAGAACCCCTCTGTCGCTATGAAATGTTATGGTTTTTCTTTTGAAGATATAGTGGTAGATGTGAAAAGAAATGAGGTTCTGCATGATAGGAAATGGCCTCTCCCTCATGCTTGTCTCTTGCCACAGATGACAGAACCCAGAGCCGTCTCTCTGCTGGCTCCTGCTGCTCCTGGAGAAGAAGGCAGAGAGGAGAAAACACAGGTGGATGACTGCCAGCCTCCATCAGTGCTCACACCAGAGCCTGAATATTGTGAAGCTGTAAGTGCCAGTAGTGTGCGGTGCTGTCTTTAGTGCAAGGCAGAGCTGCAAGTTTTGGAGCAGCCAGCACTTTGCTGTTGCCGGCTGAGGATGCTGGGTGCTGGAGTCCTGCCAGGAACTCGGGATTTCTTCCAGGCAGCAACAACAGAACTTGGTCTCTGACCTGTCACATTGAGGCAGCAAAGGGCTGGTGCCTCTGGGTGAGCATCTGGGTGCTTGGCTCAGGGAAGCTCTATCTCTTGCCTTCTGCACTGCTATGGCCAAGGGCAAAGGAGGGAGTGCTGGAGGTGCCAGGCCTTGGTTTGTTTGTTTCCCCTTTTTAGAAAGGTGTGTTTGGCTTGTGAAAGAGGTCTGCAATTTTTTTGAGCAGTTCTTCACTTGTACAGTCTAATGTGGGCCAGCTGTCTTTTGGCTTTTCATAAGCTGCAAGAGGAGGATTGTGTGGTCCATGCAGCTGTGGCAGGCCATCCCCGTGCTGTGCGGTCAAAGAAACAAAGTGCGGAGTTGCAAAGCCTTCTTGTGAGGCCAAAAGCAGAGGTGGGCAGTTTCTCTTGCTGCATATTTTTGTGCAGTCTGCAGCTTTGGCAAGTGTCTTGCAGCCTGGAGTGGGGTTGAAGCTGCAAGTCCTTGACTGCTGTCTTGTTTTGCTCGGAAGAGGAAGGCCATCTTGCTATGCTGTCTGCTGTATCTGAAGTGAAATTGGCACCTTTGTGGCTGGGGAGGTGCGTGGGCCAAAAGGAAGCAGGGCTGGCAGCCTTGAGCAGCAGAAGATGAGGCAGCGTGTGGCCAGGGGTCCAAGAAAGCCAAGGGTTTGGTGGCCTGTGCCAGCTGCAGTGGGACAGCAGGAGCAGGGCAGTGAGTGTGGCCCTGTGCTGGGCAGCCCTGCGGCCACAGCTGGAGTGCTGTGTGCACTTGTGGGCCCTGGGAAGCAGAAAGTCATGGAGGGGCTGCAGCGTGTGCACAGAAGGACAGGAGAGTTGGGCAATGGGGTGCAGCACAAGGCCAGGGAGGAGGTGCTGAGGGAGTTTTATCCTGGACAATGGGAGGCACTTGAGGCACCTTCAAGCAGTCTTCCATCAATCCCTGCATGACAGTGCTCAGCACAAGGGCTGTTTCCCTGCCAAACATCCCCTCCATTATCCAAGGCCTCTTGACACTGGAGTCGGTGAGACTTTCAACGTTGGTTTTGTGGCTTTCCAAGGCGGACATGCCCTGTTCATTTTCCTTTTTTCCAGCAAGATATAGGACTTCTGCAGTTCCTTTTCTCAGGCTTTAAATACTGAATAGCCTTCTGAACCATTTATGGTTTTCCTTGTCTGCAGAAGCAGTAGCAAATTGTTTTGCTGGCTCTTTCCTAGTTTTCCCTGTCAGTTTTTTAATGGAATAAAAGATACCTTTTTTGGAGAGAAGATTGCTTACAAATAGCTGCCAGTGAGGTATATTGAATTTGTAGCATTATACTGTTCTGTTGAAAGTGCCCATTTCAATCTGGTTGGAGTTACTTCGATTGAGATTGCTTACAAAGTTCATGAGTTCTTATTAGAAGATTTGTCTGGGGATTTTAGGAGAAATGAGGTTATAAGCGTTAGGTAACGGCGTGTCCCTATGATTCTGTCCTGCTACAGGTGACAAGAGCTAGAGCCGTTTTTCCTCTGGCTCTCTCTGCTATTGCTGAAGAAGCCAGAGAGGAGGAAAATGAGGGAGACGACCACCAAGTCTGTCCAGCCATGGTCACACCACAGCCTGCTCATATTTTTAAGAGAGTAAGTTCCTGTTGTGGGGGGTGCTGTCTTTAATGCAAGGCAGAGGTGCAAGTTTCTTAGTTGCCAGCACTTGCTGTGTCTGGCCGAGGATGCTGAGTGCTGGAGTCCTGCAGGACGTGGCCTTTTCCTGCAGGCAGTGACAGCTAGAAATTGGTCTTTGACCTGTCTTGTTGGGAAGTTCACAACTGGGGGCTCTGGCAGAGCTTCTGGCTGCTTGGCTCAGGGAAGCTCCATCTCTGGGCATGTGCAGAGTTAGGGCCAAGGGCACATGTGGTACTGCTGGAGGACAAAAGTCTTTGTTGGTTTGTTTTCCCTTTTGGAAAGATGTCTTTGTCTTGTGGAAGTCTTCTGCAGTTTTCCTGAGTTGTTCTGCACTTGTTGACTTACTGTTGCCCCAACTACCTTTTTTGGCATTTGAGAAGGTGCAAACAAAAGAAAGGGCAAGTTTCTGCTGATCTGTTTTGCACTGAAGTCTGCGGCTTGGGCAAATGCATTGGATCTTAGTGTGGGGATGAAGCTGCAAGTCTTTGACTGCTCTCTTGTGTTGCTCGGAAGAGCAAGACCATCTTGCAGTGGTGCCTGGTGTATCTGAAGGGAAAAGGGCACCTTTATGGCTGGGGAGCTGTGTGGGCCAAAAGGACACAGGGATGGCGGCCTTGAGCAGCTGAAGATGAGGCAGCGTGTGGCCAGGGGGCCAAGAAGGCCAAGGGCATGGTGGCCTGTGCCAGCAGCAGTGGGGCAGCAGGAGCAGGGCAGTGAGCGTGGCCCTGTGCTGGGCAGCGCTGCGGTCACAGCTGCATTGCTGTGTGCACCTGTGGGCCCTGGGAAGCAGAAAGTCATGGAGGGGCTGCAGCGTGTGCACAGAAGGACAGGGGAGCTGGGCAACGGGCTGCAGCACAAGGCCAGGGAGGAGGTGCTGAGGGAGCTTTAGCCTGGAAAATGGGGGCCTTGTGCTGGACCTTCAAGGAGACTTCCATCGATCCCTACATGACAGTGCTCAGCACAATGGCTGTTTCCCCGCAAAATATGCCCTCCTCTATCCATCTGCTTTGGACACTGTAGTGGCTGACACTTCCGTCTTGTAGTTTGCAGGTTTCCAAGGAGGAGAAGGCCTGTTCCTTTTCCTGTTTTTCCAGCAAGCAAAGATGCTTCTGCACATTCTTTTCTGCTCTTATCAAGCTCTGGAAGGCATTCCACACCGTTTTTGTATATTTATTGAGATGGATCTTTCGTGTTTCCTGGCCTTCTTTCATGGCCTTGTTATGTTTGCCCAATTATCCCATCAAAAAAAAACCAAACAATATTTAAGGTAGCAACAATTTTAATTGAATAGTTTAGAAAATATATAAATAAGGGATAATTTGGTTCGAATAATAGCCCATAAGCAAAAACAACCGCGGGGTACAGAGGGCAGGGTTCTTGACCCTTGCCACTTCACGTACAAGCTTGCCAAGTGAAAGTCACCCCTTATATGCCATGTGTCAATACCATCTCCTCCCATTTTCGGTTCGTCACTTTTCTGTCTCCGCCTTCATTACCACCTTTACCACACATGCGCCACCACTCAGTTTGGTGGTCGCACAAGTCTTTGGGGGTCGACACTGATGAAGGCCCTGTAGTCTTCTTCATTGTCCTTTAATTCACCTTTGGGTTACACATGCGCACCAAGCCAGTACAATATAAGCCAAGACTAATGTATCGCTGCATCTACATATCAAAGCAATAAGTCCTTTATAATTAGCATTTTATTGGACCCAACCAGGTTCTTGGTCATTTTTAGCAACTGTATCTTCAGCTTCTTTCTTGTGGTCCTTGAGAACATCTGCTGGGAAGGAGCCCCTCCTTTCCCTCTCTTCTTTGGCATTACAACTTTTAACTATTAACTGTTTTATTATTCTCAAATATTAATTACTGTATCGATATTGATTACTGTTTCAATTTTTATCATCACAAATCATACCTATTTATCACAGCCTTAATGATCACTTTTATTTTAATAGTGCCTATGATTTTCTACAGCCCCAGGAATCAGCGTGTGTTATCTTTTGGAATTGAGCAGGAGATCAATGCCCTTGCATTCCAGCTGCCCCTCAGAGATCACAGGAGCTGGGAGGGGCTGGACTGGACTTCTAATTCCAGCTACTTTAGCGCCATCTTTGTGGTCATGTCCAAGAGAAGTTGCCTGAGCAGAGATGCACAATGAGAGCAGTTTGCAGTGCAACGCTCTGGATCTGATCCCTTTCCATAAGGACCTGCACACTCCAGATTCCCAAGACTATGAGTTTTTGAGCAACAGGAGAGAAATCCCAGAATTGCTGCTGGTCGAGACACTGGCTACCAAGTTTTGATGTGTGTAGCAACAGAGAGGACAGAAAAAAGAGATTATAGTAGTGAGATTTATCTGTCTATCTTCCTACCTATCTGTCTATGTAACATTTACATAATTGAATCTTCCTGGCTCTGGTCCAAGGCAGTTGGATGTGCAAAGGTCACCTAAAGCATTTCTCTCAGGAGAGGATTAGAGACATGTTCCCTTAAATGATTTTGAGCAGGCAGCAATGCTTCCCTCTCCAGATATGGAGGTTTTTTCCCCTCAGAGTTGTTTTCCTCTTCTGGCCTCTAATGCCCTGAAGTCCTCAATTAATTCTTTAAATTTCTACCTGTCCTAGAGAGGCGGAACAATTCCATGTTTAGGTGGTGTTTGGTGACTCTGGTCATACATGCCATGCATTACATGACACATGGTTTCCCTCGCTGGCATCCCCAGGGCTGTGTAAGTGCATTCATTAAGGGGGGCTTAGGAGATTATCTGTTACTGCTGGTCAGAATTCTCAGCTGACAAAAGAGGGAGAAGAAACACCTTGGTCCTCCTCCATATACTGAGATGGCCATAGATGCTCTGTGACCTCCATCAGAGATCTTTGCACGCATCCTCATTTCCTGAATGACCAGGTTTTCTAACAAGAGTGTGAATGTCAAAAAGGCAAGAATGCTGCTGCAGGCCTGAAGAGAACTCCAGAAGGGCTGAGCTCACCCAGGAAGCCACCCGCAGAGCCAGGATGGACCTGTGGGACAGGGCAGGGTGTCAGTCACTACTGAAAGACAAACAGAACATGGCAGAAGCAGAGGGAGGCCCTCACCAGACCCTTGAGAAATGCCACACCTTCCCTGTCAGCTGCCTGCGAGGCTGTTGGAGCTTCATTTCTAGATGGCCCCTGACTGTAGGGCCAGGGTCACTTTGGAATCTGTGCCTCCCCTCAAAGAGAGAATGACCCAGCAGAGCAGCAACGCAGCGCTTTGGGAACGTGTGAGCCCAGCAGTCTTTGAGTCTTGGCCCACAAATGTCATATGGGAAGTTGAAACCCATCTTTTCTTACTTTCTGTGCAGGTGCTTCTAGAGGGAGAGCAGGAGCAGACTGCTTCATCAGAGATGCCATGCCAGACTCAGGGAGAGCTGTTCCCAGCCCGAGAGCAGGAAGTGCAGCTCAGGCAGCAGGTGGAAGAGGCACAGGAGAATGGCCAGGTAAGCCTGACTGGCCAGGTGACAGAAGAAAGGGCAGGAAGAGGGGCATAAGCCAGAGCTCTTGGGACTGAGGAGGCCAGGAGGCCCACAGGCACTGGAAGCACAGAGCCTTGGAATCTGCAGAGATCAGCCCTGGGACAGGAGGGTTACATTGGAAGCAGAAGTGGGGAGGGAAGCAGAAAGAAGTGGGTGCATAAATTTGAATTTGAGGCTGCAAGAGGAAAAAGCTGAGCCTATGGCAGCTCGCAGTCACTTGCTCTGCATTTGTGTGCACAGAACATCAAGGCAGAGCCACAAACAGAGCTGCCCCAAGCTCAGAGTGCCATCATGGCAGTGAAGAGGAGGAACAAGGAAGACATGGGAAGAATTCAAGAGGAGAATCTCCATCAGCAGAGGGGCGATCAAGAAAACCAGGTGAGTGAAAGAGTGGCAGCCACTCCACTCATGAAATGCCCTCTCCCTTCTTGTTTACAGTCTATCAAGGGACACGTGCAGGCAGACCTGCAGGACTCTGAGGCTACCAACAAGGCAAGAGAGAAGAGGCTGGAGGAAGAAATGAAAAGCGTCAGAGAGAAACTTAATTGCCTCCCTCAGGCTCTAGAAGACCAAGTGAGTAAAAGAGGGATGCAGTCACTGCAGTCACCAAACTGGTGGTTTCTGCCCTTCTTGCCTTTGACACTGCAGAGCAGCAGGGAGGGGGGCCATGCCTCTGAGTGCCATCCTGCTGTAGTGGGTATCACAGTCATTCTGAAGGACATTTCCTGTTGTGCTGAGTCTCAACTGCTGCCCTGGACAGTGAAACTTGTCCTTTGGCCTTTTGGCCAGCAGTCATCCAAATTGATTCCTGCTGGCCTGTTCCTGCTCTCCCCTTCTTTCTTGAGGTGTTTTTACAGTAGAACGTGGTGACCCAGATGGAGGATTGAAACAAGCTGTCTGTATCCCTTGTCAATCTGTTCTTTGCCTTTCCTCACAGTCGATGACTCCTGGCTGACAGGGACAAGCTGTAGTGTCTCACTGCTTTGTTGTTTCATTTGAGGTGCAAGTGCTGACATCTCACCGGGCAGCCTGTGAAGACTTCCAGCGAATATCTGGCAATGAAGGACCCCAAGTCAGGAGTGAGGCACAGGAACAGTGCCCACCAGAAGTGCTCCATGTCCAGCACATCATGCACTCTGAACCTGCTGCCGCAGCAGCATCACCTCGAGGAAGCTCTTCTCTCAAACCAGGGAACTCAAGCTCAGGCAGTTCCTTAAACTCTCCGAAAGAGCAGACCGAGGAGAAGTACCTGGAGATGCTGGGTACGTCTGGGGTGTTGCTTGTCTGAGGGACAGTGTGCTGTGTGCAGGTGTCAGCAGAGCTGTACCAAATGCTCCTCCTGAGTTGGGTGTCACAGGGCCATTTTGGACTCCGCAGAGGAAGTGCTAGCATTGCTCCGAGGCAGCGAGAGAGCGCTCTGGCTGTTCCTGCTGCCTCTGAGGGCACCTTGGACTGGCTTGGGTTTGCCTGAGCTTCCTTCTCTGCTAAAGGCTGAAGCAGGGATTGTTCTTGCATCAGCAGAAGGCTGTGACCTTGCAAATGATCTAGGCGAGTCCTGTGTGCTCGTGGCCAAACTGAACAGAATTGTCAGCTTCCTAAATTCTCCTTAGACTCCTTACTTCCAACCAGTCATCAGAGCAAAACAACTTCACAGAAATAGACTGACTTTGGAGTTTTGTCTTTTTGGTTGGGGATTTTTTTTGGGGGGGTTGGGGGCAGGGTTGTTTTTGTGTTTAATTTTTGTAGGGGCCTTTTGTTTTTTGTTTCTGTGGGGTTTATTTGTTGTGTTTTGGGTTTTTTTTGTTTTGATGGTTTATGGGGCTTTTTTGGTGGAGTTGATTTTTCTCCAGCCTGAAAGAGCCCTTCTGTCCCCAGTCTTACTGATGGCATTTTTATGACTGTTACTGTTACCACTGATTTTGTGTTGTTGCAGTTTATTTTCATGAGAATGCTATCTTTTTGTCAATAAGATCTACTTTGAAAGAACATCAGGTTACATGACAAATAGAGAGCACGTGGTGTTTTCCATGTGCCCCCAAAGAAAAAAAACAGGTATTTTTTAATCTTCTAGTTTTATGCTAATCAAGATGTGTCCAAGAGACACATCCAAGTGACATGATCAGATAAAACTGTACTGCAGGCATTTCTCAGAAGAGAGCCTCCAGCCCAGCCATGGTATATTCCTCAGATCCATGGCACTTTTCCATACCTGATTCCCACTCTTTCCCATGACTGTTAGAATCCTAGCCATTGGCCCAAGCCCTGCTCAGATCAGTCTCTAGGAAAACCCATCAAGCCCTTTGTGATTCTTCAGCACAACCCAATGAATCTGCCTCTTGCCCGTAACAGCTGCCACTGCTGTGCTCTCACATAAGACCTGGTGGGACTGAGACCACAGCCCAGGGGATTCTGTGTCTACCATCACCTGTTGGGACAAAAAGGGCACTGATCTGCACCTTGGTGTGGCTGATCTCAAAGCCCATCCCGTTGTGTCCTGAATGGGGGCAACAGCTTGTACAGGGCTCAGGCTGGCTGTGGCTTCTTCCCACTGCTTGTCAGTGCTCATGCTTGGGCTTTGCCAGCCTTGTTGTGCTAGCTGCCCTGTCCCTGAGGGCTGGAGGGATTGCAGAGGCTGGAGCCTTCCTTATCTGGGAGAGGGGCGTCTTGGAGCTCAGCCTGCTCATAAACGTGTCAGGGTCCTGATGCTGAAAGCCCCATTGCGATTGGTTATAGTTTGAGCTGCTCTGGTTTACAAATGGAAAGGCATTCTTTTGGCAAACTGCTGAAAGGTAGAGAAGATGGCCTTCACTCCTGGGATTGCATCTCCCCATGCTTTGTTTCCTGTCAAGAGAACTCTTCAAGGGACTCTACAAAATCAGTCTCTGTGCCAGCCATCTGCACTGCAGGGCTGCCTGTCCTGTTGCTGTTGTGGTTGTTGTTACCGAGCTGACCACAAAGGGCTGAGAGCCCCAGACATTGGGGCTGCCTTTTGTATCTCCTGGAAGCTGGGATTTCTGCTTTAAAGTCAGCTAATGCATTTTATTTCCCTCAGGGAGAATGGTGAACCAGATAAATCCCATGATAAAATACACCGAACTGGGACATATTGGCAGCGGGTGAGTCCAACCACAGTTACTTCTACTGAACCACAGGCGAGGTGTTTTTCTGGTGGAATGTCTATCCAGCGTGAAGTCTGGCCAGCTGCAAAGATGTTCACACACTGGGGACAGATTGCCCCATCTATCAGTGCTGCTCAGAATTTCTGAGTGGGCTCAGAAGACATTGTCAGAGACACTTCCATGCTGCCAAGGTCTTGCCTGCATCAAGGAACAGGACCTGGAAGATCTCCTTGTCTCTAAAGTGTGGGACAGCTCTGTGTTAATTTCTTTAGCATTTTTTGTATGTCTCAAAATCATACTGGCACACTAATGAAAAAAGAAGAATCTTGCTTGCCTGAAAGAGCAACCTACCCGATCAAAGCTTTAAGATAACAGTTCCCAGGAACATTTCTTTCCCCTGGTTTGCAGAAGGAAATAGTCTGTGGTCAGGATAGGAACCACACAGTTTAGAAAGTGAAACCCAAGACAAAAGAAGAATCTCTCTTTTGAAGTTGAACCCCAATGCTTCAGGAACAAGCCCAGTGCCCATGCACTCGAGAGGAAAATGCATCACCTGCCTTCTGGCAGATCCCTCCTGCATCCTGCAGGCTTTAGGCATTTACAGCACAGATCTCCTGTGTGGGCTGGCTTTCACTGCAAGATCTAAATGGCTTCTCATTTCTCTTCTTTTTTGTTCCTAGGGGTTTTGGAGATGTGGTCAGAGCACTCAACAATGTCACAGGGAGAGAGGTAAATGTCAACAGCCCCTGCAGACTCTGCTGCTCTTGAGAGGCTTTCCCCTCTGGTGTGGGCTGTGGCTGGAGCTTTGGGTAGAGCTGTGCTGAAAAGGCACAAGAAGCACAAACTGGTTCCAGCCTGGAAAATACATTTGGGACTTTCTCCTCCTCAGCTGCCAGAAGGAAGTCACGGAGAGCAGCAGTTCCTTTCAGAGAAGGACGCACTCACTTGCTCTCCATTGCTAAAACAAAGGTGGTGCCTTTGAGCACCTCACTGCTCTTTGGGGCTACAGCTTCAGAGTCCTGAATTCTCCTTTCTGGCTGCCAGAAAATCCATCTGAAAGTTACCGGTAGTTCCTTAGCCACCTGCAGTGCTGCACTTGGGAACTGCACGTAGGGAGAGATCTGCAAGGTGCCCTAAAAGCCCTAAGCCCTGCCCATAGCCCAAAATGTATCCACACTGTAATAAGGCATGCATTACTTCTTCTGAATCCCAAACAAAGCAACAGAGAGTGTGGTTAGAAGTTTGTGGGTGATAGCTGAGACACCACTGTTACCAAGTGGACAAGGCAAAATGCCAGTGGCCCCACATATCGTATCCTGTAACTGGCCCCGAAGGGAGCAGAGAAATGGGCTGTTGGAATGTCAGTTCCTAATTACTGCAGTGCCTAATCACAAGGCAGTTTGGCACAGCTCAGCAGTGTCATTGCAAAAATCACTCTCTGCATGTGTGTTGTGGTCTTGTGCCACCAACTGCTCAAGTTACTGATTTTCAATGTCATTTTAGGTAGCCATAAAAAAAATAAATCTTCAAGGACTGAGGAGGAAGGAACTAACCATTAATGAAATAAGGATCATGAAGAGGTGTAGGAGTCCAAATGTTGTGAAATATTTAGACAGGTGAGAGGTCATGATCTTATCCCATGGATGTGCATTTACATACAGAAAACATGAGAGGTTAAAAACCCACTTTGGTTGGTGGCAGAAAGTAGAGCTGTTAATTTTTATGTATTCATATTTCTCTACTCATCTCCAATGGATGAGAAGAGAGTGCATCTTGTCTGCATGAGTTTTCCCTGCCACTCATCGTTTGAAAATTATTCCAAACTTATTCAAAACCTGGATCAGCTGTATCTTCCTAAGTCAATACCCTCAAAGTCCACTGCCTCCACATTTTTTCGGGAGGGAATTTTAAAGGCTCTTAAATGCTGATGAACCATCCTAAAGTAGATATCTCTTAGGTCGTTGCCCCTCTATGCCATTGCTGTGCATGCCAGGGATACTAGGTGCTTATTTCCAGAAACACCATGCCTGACAGGATTTTTATCTGGGCTGTTGCTAAACTGCATTTTTCACTTGCTGGCCATCTAAGACATCTCCTTTTTCACAGCTGTGCCTTTCTCCTCCAGACTGCACAGTTTGCAGAGTCCCTATTCCTTTGATTCTGTCCTCGTCACAAAGCCACCTGGAAACAAGAAGATGGCAAGTAAAAAGTCAAGGTAGTCATGCATGTTTATCTCCATGCCTTTGTTTCCTTCTTTCAGCTACCTTGTGGGCGAGGAACTCTGGCTGGTTATGGAGTACATGGATGGAGGTGCTCTGAGTGATATCATCTACAAGACCTGCCTGTCTGAACATCACATTGCAGCCATCAGTCGGGAGGTCAGCAATCCCATCTGTGTTTCCAAGGGCCTGGGCAGCATTGTCCTGGAAACAGGGGCAAAGATCAGGAGTGATTTCATGTGCCAAGCTTGGTTTCTATGTTGCTGGTATGCTATGGGCAAGTAAAAGCATCTCAAGTGAAAGGCCTGCCAGTGCCCCTGCACTCCCTGTTACTCAGTGCCAGTACTCTTCTCTCCTGATGTTGTACTCTGACCCTGTCTCTTGTATTTGCTGTTCTCCATCTTGCCTCGCTAAACCTTTGCCTGTCTTCACCGCATTCCTTGCCTGTGAAAGCAAAGGTGCTGGTGGCAGGATTTGAAACAAACAGCAAAGAAAAAAAAGAGAGACTAGTTTCTCTCAGTCCTCAGCTAAAAAGGACAGGAGCGCAGCCAAAATGCTCTTTGTTTCTGAGCATGTCCACTGCAGCAGCAGTCATCCTGGCTGGTTTGCAGGGGTCAGTCTACAAGAGCAGATGCTGTTGCTCTTTCCAAAGCTGACGTGCCTTTCCTCAGAAAGGTCCTGCTCTGCAAGTGTTGGAGCAGCAAACTCTTCCTCACAGTGGCACTGTGTTCTGCCATTACTGCCCATTCCCTTGGAGAGGGAATCTTTTAGATTCTTTGTCACCTTTCTTGTGTGCTGAAATCACAACACTTCTTTTTGTCCTCCTCTTTCTGTTTTCTCTCTCAGTGCCTGCAAGGATTGCATTTTCTTCACTCAAACCGTGTGATCCATCGAGATGTGAAGAGCGACAACATCCTTCTCAGAACCGACGGTTCTGTCAAGCTGAGTCAGTATATTCTTGGTCAGGTGCAGCATTCCAGGGATGTGGGTGTGGGGCTGCTTGGAGTGACAGCCAGCTCCCCTAAATGGTGCTGGTGGCAGTGCAGGGACACCCGCTGTGACCTGAGGGCACAGTTGCAACGTGCACAGAGGCAGGACAAGGAACAAACAGTCAAGAGTGGCCTTGCTCTCTGTGTGCCCCTTCCAGAGGGAGGGAGCTACAAGTCTAAAGACTCCAAAGAACAAAAGCCACTGCTGGAGGCAGTGTAAAAAATGGGGGGATTTTTAAAGTCGCCAATGCCAGCAAACTTCTACTGGGGAATTCTTTTGCTTGCTTTCCTAATTGCACAGAATTCAAGTAAAACCAATATTTTGCTTTCTCCTCAGCTGATTTTGGCCTCTCTACTCAGCTCACCCCTGAGCAGAGCAGACCGTGCTTGGTAGCTGGGACTCCATGGTGGATGGCACCTGAAGTGGTCACAGGTCAACCACATGGCCCCAAAGTGGACATATGGTCTTTTGGAATTGTGGGGATTGAAATGGTAGAAAAAGAACCTCCTCACTGGGACCAAAGTCATACCTCGGTAAGGAGCAAATACTCACTGATCCCACTGTCTTTCTTATCTGTCCCTTGTCCTGCGTGCCATTGGACAAAATCCCATTGCCATCTGCTGGAACTACTTCTACCAAGGTCCCCTCCTAAAAATGTGCCTGCAGCACATCAGCATCTGCTGTCGATTTGGATATATCAGTGGGGGAACTCAAGCCTTACACATGCAAACAAACTCCATTCTCAGGCAACACTTTCCTTTGGGTTATAAGTGGTTCCAGTTCTTTTGTGTGTGGAGATGGCCCCAGTAACAGGAAACAAGCATCTTGGAACTGCTTGTATCTTTCTAGAAATGAAGGAAGGAAACCCAAACCCAACAAAGTTTCTAAAACTTTCAAAAACTTTCAAAAGCTGTGGTCTTTACAAAGGAATTTAACCCACTGTCCAGTTTCTTCTCACTTTGGAAATATGCCTGAAACCTTGACGTGAGAGTGTAAAGGCCACAGAGTCTCTTCTGCTTCTTGTGCAGTGCTGCTGAAACACTCAGTGACCATGTTTCTCTCCTAGCCAAAGGCACATTCTCTGTGTCACCAAGCCAGAGCCTGGTGATGTGGAGAGCCTGCCAAAACCTCCCATTTGTTTCCTGGCACTTTCTGGGATGGGCCTACCACTAATGTATTGATTTGAGTAGTCAAATGAGCAGAGGGTGACCATAGGGATGGCACCTCTCCTTCTTCTGACCATGACAGTTTTTCTTTTGCTGCAAAATGGGAAGCTGCAATTTTCAGACTGCTGAGAGACAGAAGTGCAGGTGGCTCATTTTTGCCTAAGCAGGCATTTTCATCCCAATACATTTGTGCAGGCATCCTTATGTGTCTGTGTTGAAGATGAGACTGTAAATATTTGTTTCCTTACCTGGGGATTAACTGATGGATTTCCTTTCTTTCCTTCCAATTCCCATTGTTTTCAAGAACAGCACAAAAAGCTTGATGAGTTTTGTTCTATGGCACATGTGCTTAAAGCACCAACAAGCACTGCAGAGGTGCCTTTCATGTACTAACGCTTGGAATGAGTTTCTATAGCACAGTCCCTCTTCCAAAAAGCCTCTCAAGCTGGTTTGAATTCTCAGAGAAGCAAATGTGCTTTTGCTGATGTAGTTCCCACTAACTAGGTCAGTCAATGAAATCAGCTGCCAAGGCAAGATCTGTGGGAGGTGGAAAAGCTGTGGCTGCATCGGGGTTTGGGTTTTTGGTTGGTAAAGGAAAATCATCTCTGGGTCTCTGCCAGGGCAGAAACTACCACTGAAGAACAGAGGTTAAACAAAGGGATGTGTGAGAGCCTTGGAAATGTGAAAGCAGCAGATGGAGCCTCATGGTTTTTTTTTCTCCAGGCTCGACGCCTGATAGCCACAGAAGGAAGCCCACAGTTGCAGCAGCCCAACCGATTCTCGCCTTGCCTGCGTGACTTCCTGAGCTGCTGCCTGCAGAGAGATGAGGAGCAGCGCTGGTCTGCCAAGGAGCTCCTGCAGGTAAAATGTGAAGGGGCTGCAGGTGAAACAGGCTCTGAGGGGTGGGCTCCTCCTCCACTCAAGTCCAAGGATCAGATGAGTGCCCTTCCTCCTCACCTCCACTCTTGGAGTTCTTCAAATGAAACCACTGAGGAATCCTAGACTGGGCTGGGCTGGCAGGGCCCTGTAAAGGTCCTCTGGTGCAGGTGACCTGCAGTGGGAAGGGACATCTTTAAAGAGATCAGGTTGCTCAGAGCCCTTTGCCCTCCACCTGAGCCAGAATGTTTGCAGGGATGGGGCACCTACAAGCTGTTGGGGCAACCTGTGCCATGGTGGCACCATGCTCCAAGTAAACAAGTTCTTCCTTAGACCTACTCTGACTTGATCCTGATTTTGTTTAAAAATATTCACCCACATCCTACTGTAACTGGCGTTGTTAAAAAAGATGTCCACCACTTTCTTTAAAACCCCTCTGAAGTCTTAGAAAGAGGCAATGAAGTCTCCCTGGGGCCTGTTCTTCACAAAACTGAATAACTCCCACCTCTCTCCACATTTCCTGAGAGGACAGGTGCTCTGTTTTCTGTTCCTGTTGCCCTCTTTTTTAATTTGGTTGGGTGGTCAGTTTTATCTAATGGCAAAATAACTGAAGTAGAGCAATGCAGGGTACAGACACATGAAATGGTGGTGCAGGAACCCAAGGAAGCCAGTCCCAGCTGAGCAGTCAGAGATTTGGCTGTGGGCAGGAGGGGCTGTGGGGGGCTCACTGTGAGCCTCTGAGGGGCCCTGGTTTGTGCCCCCCAGCCCACTCTTAGAGGTTTCTGCCACGCAAACAGGGCCAGCTGGGAGGGACTTGTCCCAGCCCCATATGCTGCCTGGCACCCTCAAGCAGACAGGAACTGTGCCAGGGTTACTGCCAGGTTGCGTGGCAGAGAGGGAACTGCAGGACCCAGTGCCACTGGGCTGGCCCTGCTGGGAAGGAAGGTGCCATCCAGCACACGAGGGGCAGGGCATGGAAAGGTAGACACTGCTCTGTCTCCCTGTGGAAATAAAAGCCTGTCTTGCAAAGGCAAGGACCTATGTGAGTCATTGGAGTTTCCTGAAAGGAAGAAACCCCAGGGACAGAAAGCACCATTTCTAGAGCACTGGTAGAGTAAAAACCCCAGCAAGATGAAGATATCAGAATAAACACATGAGTGGGATTCTGGGCCACATTTGCCTGTGATGGCAAGATCTTGCACATTGGAGATGACTGGGGAGTAGATGGTCCCATTGCTCCTCTTTCTGGGTCTTTCTCGTAACTAGATGTATCCTGATTGAGTCTCTGAAGCACTGAGCTTGGAAAGTAATGGTTCACTGTTCTTTGTGTATTTTTTTTTTTCTTCCTGTGGACAGCATCAATTTGTAACTTCAGCCAAGCCAGCATCCATCCTGGCACAACTCATCAACTCAGTCAAGAAGAAGAAGGACCCTAACCCTAAACCCTAACCCAAAACCCTAATCCTAACCTTAAATTCTAAGCCAAACCCTTACCCTTACCCTATCCCTAGCCCTTACCCTGACCCCAACTGTAACCCTAAACCTAAGCCTAAGCCTAAGGCCAACCCTAACCTTAAATGTTAACCCAAAGCCTAAGCCTAACCCTAACCGTAACCCTAACCCTAGGAGATGCGAATGTGACAATCATGTCAAGAGGTTATCTCTGTTACCAATTTAGAGCAGGATCATAGAGCAGGGTTGTTGAAGAGTTTTGTAGAATAGGATTATAGATTAGAGTTGTATTTAAATAAAGTTGCTGAAACATCAACTCATTTGGAAGATTCTCCTCCTTCTGACCCCTTCAGAAAATTCAACATTTCCTGAATTACTGGTTGTTTTTTATGGGTGCTAAGTCATATTTATGACTTCGTGAGTGAGGAAGGCTCTTCTTCATTCATCTTCTCCAGACCACACTGCCTTTGGAATACCACCCACTGGCTGGTTTTGGCACATCTGTGACACTTTTAGTTGAGGCAGAAAGGGCAATGGCATTTTCAGGAAAACCCAAAGGAGGAGTGGGGCACCTAAGACATCCTGCGCAGATTCAGGCCTTCAGCTGTGACTCCAGAGCATCTGGGCTTCTGCCACTTGAATTTGGATCCTGAAATGCAATCTCCTTGGCTGGAGGAAAGCCTTGCTCAAGGGAGAAAGCAGAAGGATCAGAGAGGGTGCTTGGGAAGGTCTCCTGTGGTGCAGAGCTGTCAGCACCTGTGAGGTGAGAGCAGGCCCGAACCTTAACGGGGGTGTAGCCCCAGCAGAGGCCGGAGCAGCCTGAGCCCCGGCAGAGGCAGGCTGGAAGGAGGCCCTTGGAGCTGCAAGAGGCAGCAGGCAGGCCCTGGGTGCCTGTTCCTGGGAGCGGGCGAATCCTCCGCTCTCTGAGCCCAGGTGGCAGCTGGCTGCTCCCGAGGGGAAGCGCAGCCGTGCTGGGCACAGCCCGGCCTGGAGGCATTGGCCGTCTGGAGTGTGCCCAGGAGCAGAGAAAGGCCGAGGGCTGCTGGCTGTCTGAGGATTCCTCCTCTTCTGCCGGCTGCCCTGCAACTCCTGCAAAGGTCAGCAGTGTGTGCAGCACTCTGAGCACCGGGGCAGGGAGCCGGGCTGCTTGGCAGGCTGGAACACAGGGCAGCCTCCTTCAGGCCCGGCCGGCACTTGTGCCAGGGGAAGCGAGGCCAGCGTGAGGCAGGGACAGCTTGACAGGGCACATCTGCAGGAGCCAGCGCCTCACGCAGCTCTGGGAGGAAGCGCCTGCAATCCTGCAGTTCTGCACTGAGCCAGAGCAAAGGTGTGAGATGGAGAGTGTTATAAATTGAGACGACAATTTGCCAAGTAACACCAATTGAGAATTTATTGATTACAGCGGGCAAGGCAATAAGCAAATCAGTGCTGGGCGACAGGGGAGACTCCGCTCTGCCACTGTCACCCCCTTCTGATTTTCCGTGGAGTTGTTATACAGTCCTTCTTCCGGGTTGATGTGTAGTACTCTGCATATTCTTCTTTTGTGTTTAGGTGGTCATAGTCCACCTCCCGGGGTCTGGAGATGAAGGTTGGTAATTTTCCTTTGTCTGATTCCTGGAATTTTTAGGCTCAATCTGCTGAGTTCCTGGAATCCTAGGTTTACTGAGCGGATAAGCTGATACTGTGTTATCGATCATAGCAACCCCCCCACCCATATTAACAGTTTACTAAACAGATAAACAAATGTTTGTGAAATCAATTGTCTTTCAGTTTCACCTTCCTTATACTTTAAAGTCTGGAAATTTACTTAAACAAACTAGAAGTGGTGCAGCAGTCTTACTGAAATAACTTTTTCAGTTTTGATGAACAAACTTAAAGTTTTAACCCATTACAATTCCCCCCTTTTTCTTTTTAACCATTTTGTTCATCAAATCGTTTCATTTCTTGTTTTGCTAGCTCCTAAACAGCATCAAATGTGCAACTTCTAAACGTCTTTTTACTATGGCAAATAATCTATAAAATGCATGGCCCAAAAGTGAGCCCGAGTAGTGTATCTACTGCTCCTTCTTCCTGTAGGAGCCAAGGTTCTTCTATCATTCAACTGTCCTTGTTCTAAACACAATTAACAATTAAAACACAAGGGAAAATAAACAAAAGCAGTAAAAATCACACCCAATATTCTTATAACATATGTTACAAAAGTACAGGCTAGCCCACCAAGTATGTCCAGAAAGGGCTAAAAAACTTTTCTTAAACTCAGGCAAAACGATGATTGTTTAGTTTGATTAGCAAACATTACCCATATGTTTTCTTTTTGGCTGGTTAAAGCATGTTACTTCTGTTATACCAGCTGTTACAGCGCTAAGAAATACAATAAAAAATAAGTTTTATTTTTCTTTTCCCTTTTTCTTTTCTTTCCTTTTTCTATCAACCTTTGGCTTTACTTCTGGCTGTTGTAGTCTAAACTCCTGTAATTCTTTTATACATTGATCTAACACTTTATCGGGGTCTCCTTTAACGGGCCCTACGATAGAATGCTGGGTTAAGGGCACCAATCTCCTACACCTTGCGGAAGTTATGTAAGACCTACTTTGAGCTTTAACCCTTTTTATAGTATGCTTTATCTCCCACCAATAGTAAGCCAAAATCTTCTGTTCAGATGATTCGTAAAAATCTAAAACCAAAGCTGTATCCAGCCCTGTCTGCCTCCTCAGGTCCCCCTGCCTGCTATCAAATGTGTGCTTGTGCTGGCATTTGTTGCACCATAAGTGCCAGAGCAAAGATTGTTCCACCCAAAAAGTTTTACCACAACCCCCACAATACAGTGCTACCCAAGCGGCACAATACGGGCTATAACACTCTAGGCAGTTTTTCCCCGCTGGTCCTCTTATGTAAAAAGGCGATAATGATTCAACGGTGTCAATCAATTGCTTAGCCATTTGGCGGCATGTCACGGCCCTGTCGACCGCTTTCGAGTGTCCTTTCAGTTGTATTAGTAGTGGCCGCAGGATCAGGGGCAATTTCTCCTCTAGTCCTCTTTGTCTTTTTCTGCCAGATTGTCCACCTGCCGTTGCATTGAAAGCAGGCTTGGTCCACTTCGCTGGTAGTTATACAGCTCCTGTAGGGGTAGAAACAGAGGGATATCCCCTTCCCTAAGACAAAACTCTGGCAGAACCTATCCACTCAGGTTACAACATTTAGAAGAGAAAAACCAGAACCTGCCAGGTCAGACGGTAGATATTGCCTCTGAATTGAAATATTTGCCAATTCATTCCCAAACGTAGTGACTGTTCCCCTTTTCCTTTTAGGAGTTCATGCTCCACCTGTTCCATAATCTTTCTCTTTGTTAGGTTATAATCTCTTCCTCCACAGGTACTTACCACTCTGCCTTTGCTCGTCAACTCGGTTGCCTCGAGCTACGAGAGAGGTACAGTCTTCTCGGCAGCAGAGGTATTTCTTCAGGAGGGTCTAACCTATCACTGTTATGCTGTTTCAGAGAGAAAGAGCTCATTATCAAAGGGTACGAGGGATCAGATTACAGGGGCACCGTCTATGATTTTGCCAAGAACTTGACTCCCCCCTTTTTCTTTTGTGGCTGATTCTACCGTCTATCTTGACAAATTTTACATTTACACCCTCTACTGTGGGGTTAATGAAGTCTTCTTCCATGATTTAATTAATATCCAATCACCCGGTTTAAATGTGGTAGTCCGTTTTTCAGGTTTCTTCACAAGTCTTTTGGTTCTGCTGGCATGAAATCCACCTTCTTTCTGTGGTGGTCTTTTGGGCTATCATGCTCTTTTCCACAGTTGTTCCCTGTATCGCAGTAGGGTGGTCAAGTATGTGTTAATCTGCTCGTCCCTGAGGCTGGGGTGGTCCTGGGGTGTATCCCATACAGCATTTCGAAGGGGTAAATCTCCACATCAGCCCTAGGCTGAATTCTAATATTTAATAGTACCAAAGCTAAACACTTCATTCATGACGACTCTGTTTCTATCATCAATTTGGTGAGTTGTTTCCTTATTTCCCCATTCATCCTCTCAACTTTTCTTGTGCCACGGAGTGTGATGGTCTCATTGTATCCCCATCATTTTCATTACTTTCTGAATAACTTTAGACACAAAATGTGGTCCTCTATCAGAGTCAACTACTTCCGTGACCTTGTATTTTGGTATAATATTTTCAAACAAAATTTTAACTTCTCAAACCAGGTCTAGCAGGTATCGATCTCTCCCTACTTTAGCCAGTTTAGTAAAATCAATCAAAATGTGTGTAAATATCCAGTCAGCTAGAGGTCTGCTCCCCCCACCCCCCCCCCCCACCCCCCCGAAGGGACGTTCTCGGAAACGGGCTTTGTCCTGCTTCTCCTTCAAGCAGGGTACACATCCTCTGATTACCTGTTTTGTTAGGTTATATACCCTTATTATTCTTAAAATTTATTTCTTACCTGAAATAAACAGGGCCAGGAGACTTCTTCTCCTTTATAATGCCTTTATTAAAAGTGATCAGCTCAGGATTGGGCGGCTCGGCAGGGCTGCAGTCCCCGTTGCGTCTCCCAGGGCGACTCAGAGGAGGAGGATATGCGCAGCTCCGTCCACTAGGGGCAGAGCCGGGGGATCCAGTCCTCATGGGAGCTTTTTAGGGCTTGATGTCCCCGTCAGATGTTGCTTTCCCTGGCTTGGTCTCATCCGGTCCCGGCATCGGGACCACTCCCTGCTCAGGGCGAGAGGGGCTCCGAAGGTGTTCAGCATCTCTGCAGGCTCAGCACTCGGCTCCTCACGTCCAGACATCACTTTAGTCTCTCAATTCTTATTTGGCTCGTTGTTTTTGGGGTTTTCTCGTTGCATCTCGAGTCGGGGTCCCACAAAGCATTCTGGACTTTGGAGTCACTTTGCATAACCCCCCCCACCCTCTCAGGTGTCTTCCCTATGCTGGAAGGGCGCACTGCCTCGGGGAAGGGCCATTTCCCCACCCAGCCAGGCTTTTTACTAATACAAAAGAAGGAGAAAAGCCTTAACGACCCGGTATTACAATAACAAAGCACTAAGAATCCTGGCAGCGCCTGAGACCTGGCTGCCCCCCTGCAACTCTTTCTCACAAAAAAAATATTAACTGAATTTTTGTTCATAACAGTCCCCCCTCTTTTTCTTTGATCGAGCTTGAATTCTTAAGCTTGCATCAACTCACAATTTTTTGTTTTGAATCTACTATAAATCTCTTGTGCACTTTGGTAATCATGCTTACTTAACCTTGTTACTTTGCTTGGTTTTTCCAGATTGGTTTGTACAGCCACTACTGTTTTACTAAAACAGACAAATAAGCATAGTAAAAAGAGCAATCCTCCAAGTACACACACAAGGAGGAAAACCACTTTTTCCCATACATATTTTCTGAAAATCTCTAAATTCTCCCACCCACTGGGATCAAGTGTAGGAGTTTGATCTTGATTATTTACACATGCCAATCTTTTTATTTCGTTTGTAATGTCCCTAATAATTGAATTCTTTATTTTTAATACTGCCTGGAGCCGGATGACTTTGTTCAACACAGATTTTGGGATCCGAACTTGGC